>NW_025189966.1:0-3311 GCF_004010195.1 Chiloscyllium plagiosum
CACTTCAATGCCACCAACTTCCTTCATATTAACAGATTATTATTCTGTGGCTCTAAATCATGAGTCAATGACTTGAGCACGATGCATTATCTTGCGGTCAGACAGTTTCTGTGCAGAGAACAAGTTAAACATTTCATGTGCAATTATTTTGTGATTGACGTGTGGTTAGAAGGGGCTTGAAACAGGTGATTCCGGATTTAACAGAGTCTCAAATAATGGTTTACTCAGAAGGTGCACTGTGGCTGAGGAGGAGACTGGGATATCACAAAGGTGATATTGAACAGAATTAGCGAATGGGGAGGATATGGAGTTATCGATCTGTGCAGGGCTAGAAGGATTATGAAGTTTTAGAGTTTCTCCTCACATATTGGTGAGTCATTTGAAAGTAATAATTTGCTCATTATAATTTGTAAGGAAATTTGATTTTTCATTGGAGCTGAAAACGATGACTTCCACCTTTCCTAATGTTAATAATATGAACAACAATTCAGTTTAACCTGCTTTAGTAGACAGTTAGAATGACTTACCAGGAACACCAACTATAGCGAGGATGGGATAGTAACCAGCTTGAATAACAATCAGTGCATCATAGATCCCCCATACCAATGATATCCAAGGTTGGGAAAGCCAGTAAAGACTAGTGGAAAAACTCCTGTCCATTGTTGGATCATTCCAGTCTAATGTTCTCAGATTCTGATATCTCCTCCTTGTCTCTCTGGAGCTGCTGATCCCGGTAAGTACTGTCGGCGATGCTCACACTCATACTATTGGATAACACATTGAATCCTTAATTAATAAAAGAGGCAAGCCCTCCAGTGACACATTTAGGATCCACGGAGACTGACATTAATCACAGTAACTGAACAAATAGCTGCAGCCAACACCTTTCAATTCAATGTTGTTTTATTAAAATTCAAAATAATGATTAACATTTGCTCAGCCTGGATTGGATATGCGAGGGTGACTGAGGGAACGAATGTTGAGTCTGGTAGATTAATTGTGTGTAACCATTCAGTCTCCATTGGATATGAAAGTAATGCCAAAGGTTTATCGTAACACCAACATTTCTCTCTGCTTATAAATGGAAACATAGACCCTGTAACTACTGCTGAGGCATGACAATATCAGGAAGAGATTGAGAGAACTTTTATAGGCCATGATCTGGAGACAATATGTCCCTAAGACAGCGTGGGGTGATAACAGACAGGCAGCATTGATATGTTAACAGCGAATTGTACCTAAATGACAATGGGGACTCCAGATGTTTGAGAATTCAGTGTAGATAAAGCATGATAGTGGAGAAGGCACAGAAGGTCAGGCAGCGTCCGAGAAGCAAGAGAGTAAACGTTTGAGGCAGGGCACTTCTTCTGAACTGCGAAGGGGCAAAGGGACTGAGAGATAAATGGATGGTGGGGGGGAGGCTGGGGGAAAGGTTGGTAATAGGTGGGCGAAGCTAGGAGGTGATAGTGATAGGTCGGTGGGGAGTTGGAGCGGATCGGTAGGAAGGAAGATGGACAGTTAGGTTCCCACGAGAGGGTGGATCTGAGTCGGAGGGTTGGATCTGGGATCTGGGTCGTCGAGCGGAGATTTGCAAATTAGTCAGTTCAATGTTCATGCCGTGTGTTTGTCGGATCCCGAGGCAGAAGATGAGGTGTTCATGGCGACATCCCGGTATATCTCTTCTGAACCCTCTTCAGCTTAATAATCTCCTTCCAATAACAGAACTTCACACAGTACTGCAGAAGAGGCTTCATCAATGTCCTGCACAATCTCAGCATGACTTCTCAATTTCTAACCCCAAATGTCTGAGCAATCAATACCTCGCATTTATCCAAGATAAACTCGAACTGCCACACCTCAGCCCAGTGAGTGATATTACTGCCCCTTCACCCTCCTGCTTCAGGTTTAAAAGGCCCTCCCCTCTCCAGAAGGCCTACATCACAGGCCTTGAGTTTACCAAATACTAAGAGCTTAATTTGCTTTGTGCAAGCAGAGGGAGGAGAGGGTAAGGAGAGGCTGGAAAGTAAACCGATGCCTTGTATCACTTAATAATTTCAGGAAGAGGGAAGCCACATGTCAGAGGTTGGAAATAGTGGCCAGTGTTTTTAGCCAGAAATTGTGCTCTTTCCTCATCTCTGGTGTTTAGTGTTGATATCTATCGAGATCCCTCACATTGCAGAGTGTTTCTGCAAGATTTCTTGCGCTAATATTGCAGATTACAGATAATAGCCATTTAAGCTGGAAATCATAGCCAAGCAATTAAAGAAGTTGCTTGGCAGAGCACGTGCACTCATCATCCTATAGTTGAGGCTAATACCTTTTATTTGTTTAACAATGAGAACTGTTGCCTGTGTTTTTCAGTAATGTTAATCAGAATGTAATAAATCGATATAGAGCTCAAAACTGACACTTAAACTTCTGGGCATGGTATAAGTCTTGTGTGGTGGATAGCGCCCCTGCCCTTCGGGCAGAGCTCTGGATTCGATTCCCTTCCATGAACTTATGGTAGTGTCACTTTCTCTGGAACAGATGATCTCGATTCTCTTGTGGGGTGTGTCACAGTATGTTCAAAGAAAGCAGATGAACAAACACACAGGAGAATCACGTTGCAGCTTTAGGGGCTAATGTTGAATGGTGGTAATGCCCAACCTCTGAGCCTAAATGTTCACATCACGCAGAGATGTTTCATGATATGTCTGAGCACGTGGATTAAAATGATTTTTGAAATGTGACTTAATGGAATCAATGCAAGGACTGCACAAAACACTACATAGGACAAACAGGGAGACAGATAACGATCTGTATCCATGAACACCAACTAACCACGAAACGACACGACCAGCTATCGTTAGTCGCCACACACGCAGATGAAAAGCAACATGAGTTCGACTGGAACAACACTACTATTATAGGACAAACCAAACAGAGAAAAGCCAGGGAAATCCTAAAGGCATGGCACTCATCCACAGCTTCTACCAACAAACACATCGACTTGGACCCAATGTACCGGCCACTGCAGCGGACAGCTGGAACTGACAACCGGAAGCTGCAGAGACAAACTACTATAATGCTGGAGGAAACATCACAGAAGGGCTTCACAGGAGGCTCCCAAGCACTGAGGATGTCACCTCGACAGGGGACGACACGTCTGCAACATAGATTCTCAGCTCGGTGAACAGAACCACAACAGAAGCACAGACAGACCACCCTCCACCACCACGTAGTCTCCTGCCAATAAGCAGTTGTACACAGAAACACGCACACACAACCCTACACCACCAAGTTGTTTCCTGCTATTGATCAGATATACA
>NW_025189967.1:0-3311 GCF_004010195.1 Chiloscyllium plagiosum
TCAATTGGTATGTTGTAATGTCTGTTTCATAACTTATACTCTTAATGTATCTTAATGTTTCAAATGAACTAACCCATGGAGCCGATCAGTCCAAGACAAGAGAATAATCATTAGACTAGTACAGCGCTATTTATTGCATCTTGCATCTCAATCTCAGGTTTAAACCTAACAATTGGCAGTGTTCATTACAGCAAGATTCATTAATTGTTTTAAAATTATTGTAGCTCCTAAGCTTACACAGCCTAAAGTGGACATTCCAAGTATGAAAACTTAAAAAAAAATCCAAATGTTGACAGAGCCAGAACCAGAGACCCAGTAGGTGATCTAACCACCCTTAGAAACTATTTGATTCCACACAGCCACCCCATAAACCTTATGCATCTTCGTTAAATTATTAACTGTTTTCCATGGGTTTCTTTCTTAATGTGTTACCTTTAATGGATGCCCATTTATAGTATAAACATGTCAGAGTTTCCCACCTCCAAATGCTCTAGTACATTTAACGGTCGTTAAATCATTTGAGTTGTTGGAATCATGCCACAATGGCTTGTTCTAGACTGATGTACTAAATAATTTACTCAATTGACACAATTTCTTGTTTCAAACGGCACATTGAGGCCTTTTATTTTCCAGAATGCAGGTTTACTTTTGATATCATTTGATAAAAAAAACAAAGCTTGAAAAGGTCCACTAGTATTTCAGAATATTTCATAATTTGATCCTTCATTGCAACTGAGAGATAGAAAATAAGTCAGGCTGCTCATTGAATTAAATCAAACCAAAATGTGCAGGGTCAAGAGAAAGAGAAGCTAACTTTCGGATGGGTGTGTGGACCATTTTTATAAAGAGGCTATAAATGGGTTTAATAGCCCCCTTGGTTACTGTGACTATTTAAGTTGGGAGATGATATTTGTCGAGGACAGATACTGTGAGCACAACTTTGAGCAGGGAATAAAGCAGCATACCCATTTACTTAACATTATAACTTGTTTCATTAATTCAGAGACATTACAAGCCATTCAGTTTAAGATCATCAAGCTGAAATGTTAAAATTGGGTGTCTTTCTTGAAAGATGCCTGATCATTGGGTGACCTGATGTCCTATTTTGTCAGGACAATTCTGTTTTTCAGTAAACACACTGCTGTGCCAGTAGTTTTCTCCAAATCGTTCAAATGTCACAATTTTAGCCTTCTTTTGCATGAACCAAGTCATTGATAACCACCAGCACTCCACCTTTCCTTTCACGTGGTATTAGTGTCCCTTGAATTCCTCTCTGCGTCCCATACCCCTTATCCGATCCCATTACTGTCAGCAAATGTACTTTCATTTGTACTGCACTAATTCCTGGGAATCAGAATTCTGGCCACTCACTGACCATTAATTAGTTGTTATGAGTTGGTCCCATTGTGTTGACATCCTTGTTCCCAACATTAGAGCCAGGAGGGAATCAGCCTCTGACAACAGAAGAGGGGAAGGTCACTAAATTCCTTTGTTGCAACCTATGACTCTAACTATGAAATTATGCATTCAACTTTGTACTAAGTCCTCATGCACCGCACCAAACATATCACTCGTCATACACTCTGTTTTTTGACCAGGAACCCCTGTAGCAGTCAGACAATGTTGCCCACAACTGGAGAGTTGGCCCACCTTTTTAAGAGTCACAAGATTGGACAGTGTGATGTAGAAAATCATTCTTAAATTGAATTCAAAGAAACACTCTCACAATTGGAAAAAATTCGTGGAGACATTTCTGGTGGGCAATTAACATGGTTGAACATATTCCACGAGTTGGCATTATTTGACCTCCTAAATTCAACTGCCCCTCCACCAGACTCCTGCCATAAATATGTGCCGATCATCACATTCTCAAGGTGTTTCAAGGTTTCAGTTTTGAAAATCTAGGTCTGAAACTTACATTCTTTTGGCCATGGCAGAGTTGCATTGAGTTTTTTTGGAGGGTTTTTCACCACGAGGCCTAGTAAGTTCTCTTGTTCTCTCTTATCAAACTTTCTTCATTAATTATTTACCATGTCTCATCTGGTGCCTCAGAGGTCTGATTTCTGCCCCATTTTACCATGTGCCATTCCTGGCACAACTTGTGATTGACGGACATTCTGAAATTCACTGGCATCCCTTATGCCCACGCCCTCACTAAAAGCCTGTTGTGCATCCAACAAACATTGCCAGTCCGGAGTGGTGCTGCACAATTCTGACATTTGTTTTGGACATGGCAGACAGAATGAAATTAGCACCCTACTTTATGGGCAGTGACCTGGAGCATCTGCTGGGTGGGTTGGTGCACAGACGGGATAGCCTCTTCCCTCAGGACCAGCAGTGGAGGCCAGGCTGCTCTCAGGTTACCACCTGAGTTAAAGCAATCTCAGCCATCTGGAGGAATGCCCAGCACTGTGTAAAGAAGGTCATTATATGGCTCCTCTCCACCAGATTAACTTCCATATCTTCTCTCCAATACCTGAAACCCATTCTACCTCTGTGACTGTGCCCAGCTCCCACTAAGGCCCATACTCTACCATTTTCATTATTGCCCACAACATCTTCCTTCACTCACTGTCACCCAGTCCAGCCCCAACACCAATAACCCTGCACATTTTTTTATATGCAGATTCACTCACTTGGACACGTCCCCACCTCTGCCAACATTAACAATGGTGCCACCCACTTTGATCACCTGGAATATCTGCTTCCATTCCATTCCAGGAGGAAAGCAGCACATAATAAGGTAGGAAAACTGAAGAGGGGTGATGACGACTTGACAGTTGGATCTCCACACATTGTGAGAAGAGTTCCTGTCTCTGAATGCCCTGATGAGGTCTGGACTGGTATCAGAGGTTGCCTTTGACTTACCATTCAGTGAACTCCTAAGAGAAAGCTATAATCCTTGATTTGACTGAAGCCTGCTAATAACGATGACAAGATTCCTGGCTTTGTGTCAGCACTAAGTGTCTGCAAGACAGTGTATCTTTGGATATGGGGTATGATGATAATATGGCTTCAGAGATTTATTTTGTCCTTTTTTTTAAAGAGAGGTTTTAAAACAGAGGTGAAGAACTGTCTATCTGAATCCAATAAAATGAACAGCTTTTGAGGCCTTGGGTTTTTTTTCAAATTGGAACAATTGAAGCAGTCTAAATGCATGGGGTCAAGCTCCAACAGAACTAGGACTTTTGTTTTTCAGTAGGATTAGCTGGGGTCTTGAATCTAGGTTTGGAAGGTGCGTACAACTCCGCTCCCCACCCCCACCTTCCCCACCCTCCACTACCGTCTCTCTCAGAGCTTTCTCATAGTGT
>NW_025189968.1:0-3312 GCF_004010195.1 Chiloscyllium plagiosum
GTGTATTCCACAGTATTTTTCAAACGAAATATTTATGTACATATTTGCAAATCCTCTCGTCATTCTTGTTTCCATCATAGTTTGAGGAGTTTTGCTTTTGTCATAAATGTGTTGCCTTAGCAGATTAAAGAAATCGATCTGACTTGTTCCTAACACTGACCCTGACATATTCTGAGAACTATATACTTGGCCACATCACCATACCAGTTATTTTTTTTGTATGTGGAGGAGTGGGACGAGAAAAGGGAACCGCGATCCAAAAGCACATGACATTATAGACTCAGTAAGCCTAACGTCAGTGTAGAGGAGCTTGTTGGAGAGGATTCTGAGGAATAGGACTTCCATACATTTAGGAAGACAAAGACTGATTACGGATAGTCAACATGACTTTGTGTGATGAAAATCATGTCTCGTTGATGTGTTTTCAAGAAGTGACAACGAAGACTGAAGAAGGCACCGTTTTATAAATTGTTTACATAGACTTCAGCAAGGTGTTTAATAAGGTTCCCCATGGTAGACAGGTTATTAAGGTCTGGTCACAAGGAATCTAAGGAAAGCCAACCAATTGGATACAAAATTGTCCTGAAGGTAACGGATTGTTTTCCAGACTGGAGTCCTGTCGCCAGTGGTGTGCTGAAAGAATCAGTGCTGAGCTCACTGTTTTTCATCATGGATACAAACGACTTGGATGGGAATATCGGAGGCCTGGTTAGTAAGTTTACAGATAACATCAAAATCATGGTGCAGTAGACAGTGAAGAAGATTATCTCAGAGTACAACGGTACCGTTGACCATCAAATGAACAAACACTGGCAGATAAAGTTTAATTTAGATATTTGTGAGGTTTTGCATTTTGGTAAGTTAAAGCAGGATCTTGCCCTGGGGAATGTTGCTGAACAAAGTGACCTACGGGGGAAGGTTCATCGTTCTTTGCAAGTTTAGTTGTAGGTATCCAGGGTGGTGAACAATGCAGTTGGCATGCTTGCCTGATTCGGTCAGAACATTGTATATAGAAGTTGGGGTGGCATGTTGCGCTTGAACAGGGATGTTTGTGAGGCCACATTAAGAATACTGCGTACAATTTGGCTGGCTCTGCTAAAGGATTGATGTTGTTAAACTTGAAAGGGTGCAGAAAAGATTTATAATGGTTTTCTGCAACCTGACGGTTTCATCGACAGGGAGAGGATGAACAGGTTGAGGCTTTTTCCCCTGGACTGTCGGATGCTGTAGAGTGACATGACTGTAGTTTATAAAATCATAAGGGGTATGAATAGTCTGAATGGCCAAGGTCTTTTCCCCAGGGCCGGGGAGTCCACAAGTAGAGTCATAGGTTAAAGGTGACGGGGGGAAGATTTAGAAGGAACCTTAGGGGTAACTTGTTTCATGCAAAGGGTGGTGCATGTACGGAAAGTGCTGTCAGAGAAAGTGATAGAAGCGGGTGCAGTTACATGTTTAAATGTATCTGGACAGGTACGTCAATAGAAATGGTTCAGAGCGAGAGGAGCTAAATGCTGACAAGTGAGACGAGATCAGATTGTGATATCTGGTCAGCACGGACTAGCTGGAATAAAGGATTTGTTTCCATGCTGTATGACTCTCTGATTGAATAAGAGGGATGAGGAAAAATTCTACAAAGGGCCTTTCAAGTGAAAATTCTCTTCCCCAGGAGTTTGAGGTGCCTCTCTGATCACAAGAATTCAAGTCTGAGTTAGTTAAATATTTGACAGAGAAGTGAGTCACGGATAATGGAATACAGATATTAAAGTGGGGCTGACAACATAACCTGATTAGCCACCATCTTAGTGCCTAGTGGAAAAAGCTCGAAGTATCTCATGACCCACTCCTGCTCCTCAGTCCCATGTTTCTGTGCTCCATTCAGCCCCTAACACCTGCTAGACAGGAGCAGTTGGAGACCACTTGCTGCTATAAACTGGTGCCAGGAACAGAGGCTACCATTCAGTCCCTTAATACTGTCACATACGGTTTGGGGTGATTTGGAAAATGTAATTGGAAATCCCAGGATGATTATGGAAGAGAACCCTTATCTCTCCTTACAGAGCTTCCCCTCTCTGTAACTTGTGTGCCATTTATTGGTCATGGTAAAGACCCAGATTCATTGCGAATACAGCCCCCATACCTCATCCAGAGATGGGTCACAAAACTCACTGGTCTCCCAGGCTATAACATTCAAATAGACCTTCCAGGAAAATAACTCCCACTAACTTTCCAATAAAAGAATGTGAGAACATCAGAAACAAGAGCATGTTGTTCGCCACTGCACTCCCCCCGCCCCCCTCCCCGCCCCCAAGTCTGTTTTGCCCTTCACTAAGATCGTGGCCGATCTGCTCTTAGTCTCAAATCCTCTTTGAAGTTCAAATCTTCATAACTCTCAACTCTCTGACACGTCAAAATCCAACTCCAGCCTCTACAAACACTTCCATCGAACGCAGAACATTGAATACTCCAGCACAGTAGAGGGTCTCGACCCTTGATGTTGTACCACCCGTTTGTCCTACTCTAAGATCAGACTCACCTACATTCTTCCATATGCCTATCCAAGAGTCTCCCAAGTTTCCCTCACGTATTTGACTCTACTCCCACCGCTGGCAATGCATTCCACACAGCCACCACAACTGCCGACATCTCGTCTAAACCTTCCTTTAATTACGTTAAAATTATGACCCCTGGTTATATACATTTCTGCCCTGTTGAAATGTCTCTGTCTATTCACTCTCTCTTTGCCTCTCATCACCTTTATCCTCGATCAAATCACCTCTCATTCTTCTTAACGCAAATGAGAAAAGCCCTAGCTCCCTCAACTTTTCTTCATAAGGCCTGCCCTCCAGTCCAGGCAGGATTTCTCGGGTCACCAGAAGTGAACAAAATACTCCAGGTGCGGTCTAACCAGGGCTCGACAGAGTTGCAGCATAACCACACGGCTCTAAAAGTAAATCTCCCTTGTAATGAAGGCTAACACACCATTCGCCTCCTTAACAACCCTATCAATTTAGGTAGCAACTTTGAGGTATCTATGTACATGGACGCCAAAATTCCTCTGTTCTTCCACACTGCCAACAACCCTATATTCTGCAAAAATGAGCTTTCAAAGGGAATTACTTCACGCTTTTCCAGCTGGAATTCCATCTGCCACTTCTTAGCCCAGCTCTGCATTATGTCAATGTCCTGTTGAAATCTACAAAAGTCCTGCAAACACCCATGTACCACTTCACAAACCTACGTGTCATCGGCAAACTTGCTAACCCACCCTTCTACTTCCTCATCCAAGTCAGTTATAAAAAGTCATAAAGAGAA
>NW_025189969.1:0-3312 GCF_004010195.1 Chiloscyllium plagiosum
CTCCAGCATCTGCAGACCTCACTTTCTCCTCACTAGATTGTAGCACTGGGAGCTACCTTTGAGGACCTCCTTTTTAAATTTCTGCCTGTACAAGAAGGATGGATTGTACCTGAATTGGAAGGGGACTAATATACTGGCAGGGAGAGTTGCGAGAGTTGCTCTGGAGGATTTAAATGAGTAAGGTGGGGCGTAGGGTGGGATCCAGGGAGATACTGAGGAAAGTGATCAAGCTGAGACTGGTCCAGTCGGGAAAGTGAGCATGTCAAACAATCAGGGCAGGCAGGGACAAAGCGGAGAATCAGGTAGGACTGATAAATTACACTGCAAGGGGCCTAACAGGGAAGCCAGATGAACTCAGGCCACGGTTAGGAACATGGGACTGGGATAGCATAGCAATTATAGAAACGTGACTCAGGGATGGACAGGACTGGCAGCTCAATGTTCTAGGATACAAATGCCACAGGAAGGATAGAAAGGGGGAGCAAGAGAGGAGGGGAAATGACATTTTTGATAAGGGATAGTATTACAGCTGTGCTGAGGGAGGATATTCCAGGAAATACATCCAGGGAAGTTATTTGGGTGGAACTGAGAAATAGGAAAGGGATGATCACCTTATTGGGATTGTATTATAGACCCCTAATAGTCAGCGGGAAATTGAAAAACAAATTTGTAAGGAGATTTCAGTTATCTATAAGAATATTAGGGTGGTTATGGTAGGGGATTTTAAATTTCCAAATATAGACTGGGACTGCCATAGTGTTAAGGGCTTGGATAAAGAGAAATTTGTTAAGTGTGCAGAAGAAAATTTTCTGATTCAGTATGTGGATGTACCTATTAGAGAAACAGACCTACTCTTGGGAAATAAGGCAGGGCAGGTGACTGAGGTGTCAGTGGGGGAGCACTTTGGGGCCAATGACAATAACTGTACTAGTTTAAAACAGTGATGGAAAAGGATAGACCAGAACTAACAGTTGAAGTTCTAAATTGGAGAAAGGCCAATTTTGATGGTATTAGGCAAGAACTTTCAAAAGCTGATTGGGGAAAGGTAAAGGGATGGCTGGAAAATGGGAAGCCTTCAGAAATGAGATAATGAGAGTCCAGAGACAACATATTCCTGTAAGGTTGAAAGGGAAGGCTGGTAGGTGTAGAGAATGTTGGATGACAAAAGAAATTGAGGGTTTGATTAAGAAAAAGAAGGAAGCATATGTCAGGTATAGTCAGGATAGATCGAGTGAATCCTTAGAAGAGTATAAGGGAAATAGGAGTATCCTTAACCGGGAAATCAGGAGTGCAAAAAGGGGACACGAGATAGCTTTGGCAAACAGGGTTAAGGAGAATCCAAAGTGATTTCACAAATATATTAAGGACAAAAGGGTAACTAGGGAGAGAATAGGGCCCCTCAAAGATCAACAAGGTGGCCTTTGTGTGGAGCTGCAGGAGATGGAGGAGATACTGAACAAGTATTTTGAATCAGTGTTTACTGTGAAGAAGGACATAGAAGATACAGAATGTGTGGAAATAGATGATGACATTTGAAAAAATGCCCATATTACAGAGGATGTGGTGCTAGATGTCTTGAAACATATAAAAGTGGATAAATCCCCAGGATCTGATCAGGTGTTCCCGAGAACTCTGTGGGAAACTAGAGAAGTGATTGCTGGGCCTCTTGCTGAGATATTTGTATCATCAATAGTTACAAGTGAGGTGTTGGAAGATGTGAGGTTAGCTAATGTGGTGCCACTGTTTAGGAAAGGTGGTAAGGAAAAGCCAGGGAACTATACACCAGTGAGCCTGACCTCGGTGGTGGGCAGGTTGTTGGAGGGAATCCTGAGGGACAGGAGTTGCATGTATTTGGAAAGGCAAGGACTGATTAGGGATGGTCAGCATGGCTTTGTGCATGGGAAATGATGTCTCACAAACTTGATTAAATTTGTTGAAGAAGTAACAAAGAGGTTGAGGAGGGCAGAGTGATAGACATGGTCTAGATGGACATCAGTAAGGCATTCAACAAGGTTCCTCATAGGAAACTGTTAGCAAGGTTAGATCTCATGGAATACAGGGAGAACTAACCATTTGGATGCAGAACTCACTCAAAGGTAAAAGACAGAGGGTGGTGGTGGATGGTTGCTTTTCATACTGGAGGCCTGTGACCAGTGGAGTGCCACAAGGATCGGTATTGGTCCATTGCCTTTTTGTTATTTATATGAATGATTTGGATGTAAACATAGGAGGTATAGTTAGTAAGTTTGCAGATGATATCAAAATTGGTGTAGTAAACAGTGAAGAAGGTTACCTCAAAGTACAGAGGGATTTTGGTTCGATGGGCCAATGGGCTGAGAAGTGACAGATGGAGTTTAATTCAGATAAATGTGAGGTGCTGCATTTTGAAAAAGCAAATCAGAGCATGATTAATACACTTAATGGTAAGGTCCTCTGGAGGGTTGCTGAACAAAGACAACTTGGAGTGCAGGTTCATAGTTCCTTGAAAGCAGGTATATAGGATAGTGAAAAAGGCGTTTGGTATACTTTCCTTTATTGGTCAGAGCATTGAGTATAGGAGTTGGGAGGTCATGTTGGTTAGGCCACTGTTGGAATATTACATGTGATTCTGGTCTCCTTCCTATCGGAAGGATGTTGTGAAACTTGAAAGGGTTCAGAAAAATTCACAAGGATGTTATCAGGATTGGAGGGTTTGAACTATAGGGAGAGGTTGAATAGGCTGGGGCTGTTTTCCCTGAAGCGTCGGAGGCTGGGGGGTGACTTTATAGAGGTTTACAAAATTATGAGGGGCACAGATAGGATAAATAGAAAAGATCTTTTCGCTGGGCTGGGGGAGTCCAGAACTAGAGGGCATAGTTTTAGGGTGAGAGGGAAAGTTATAAAAGGGACCTCAGGAGCAACTTTTTCACCCAGAGAGTGGTGCGTGTATGGAGTAAGCTGCCAGAGGAAGTGGTGGAGGCTAGTACATTTGCAACAATTAAAAGGCACCCGGATAGGTATATGAATAGAAAGGGCTTAGAGGGATATAGGCCAAGTGCTGGCAAATGGGACGAGATTAGGTTAGGATATGTGGTCAGCATGGACAAGTTAGACAGAATGGTTTGTTTCCATCCTGTACATCTCTATGATTCTATGACTCTCAAAGGAGATTGTCTGGGTAGAAATTCATTGTTTGCACAAACTAGTATAGAGTGAGCTAAGAACAGAGTGCTTTGAGGTACAAATGCTGACTTAGTAATTCAGTGCTGTCAGAAAGAAGGTACAACCTTGCTCCTCCTACAGAATGTGGCAGGTGGGAGACATGGCACACGT
>NW_025189970.1:0-3312 GCF_004010195.1 Chiloscyllium plagiosum
ATTCGATAGAAACTAAAGCTTAAAATCCAGCATATTAGACCGCTCGACCACGCTACCACACAAAAGCCATCATTCAGATTTGTTTTGACTAGTGTTTCAGCATCGATTCACTTCAGGCACTTAGACCTCGTAAATTTTGTAATGAAATTGGCGTAATTTAAGGAGAAAGACTAAAGAAAATGTACAGACAAGGAACAGCCCCTTCATCCATTCAAGCCCGAGCCGATCCAAATCTACTGTTTAAACCTGTCACCCAATTCCTAAGCATGTGTATCCCTCCCCACCTACTCATGCATCTGTCCAGACGCATCTTAAATGAATCTACCGTGATTACCTCTCCCGTCTCTGCTGGGAACGCGTTCCAGACCCCCACCACCCGCTGTGTCAAGTAGTTGCCGCGTGTATCCCTCTTAAACTTTTCACCTCTCACCTTGAAAGCGTGACCTCTCGATATTTAATCCTTCAATCTGGGAAATAAAACTTTTCTCTATCTACCTGTCTGTACCTTCATGATTTTGTAAACCTCAAAAAGGTCCCCCTCAAACTCCTTTTTTCTAATGAAAACAAACCTAACCCACTCAACCTCTCTTCCTAGATTACACCTTCCATACGAGGCAGCATCCACCCTCTCCAAAGGTCCACATCCTTTTGGTAATGTGGCGACCAGAAATTTACACAGTATTCCAAGTGTGGCCAGACCAATGTATTGTTCAATTTTAACATGACTTGCCAGCCATTTTATTCAATATCCCATCCAATGAATCCAAGCATACTATATGCCTGCTTGACCACCTGTGCAGCGACCTTCAGTGTGCAATGGACCTGCACTCACAGATCTCTCTGTCCATCAACTTTTTTTTCCCAAAGCTCTTCCGTTCATTGTATAACCCCAGCTAGAATGAGACTGACCGAAATACGTCACCTCACAGTTGTCTGTTTTGAACTCCAGCTGCCACTTTTCCGCCCAACTTTCCAGCATATCTCTATCCTCCTGTATCCTTAAACAGTCACTTATACTTTCTGCTAGTCCAGAAAATTTCGTGTCATCTGCAAACTTTCTGGTCATTCCAACAGTGCTCTCTTCCAGATCATTTATGTATATCACAAACAACAGTGGCCACAACACTGACCCCTGAGGAGCACTACTGCTCATCTTTCTCTATTTCCAGAAACTCCATTCAACTGCCATTCTCTGACTCCTATTGCTCAACTAATTCTTTATCCACCTGTCTAGAACGCCCTGCACACCATGTTACTTTACGTTCTGTGTTTGGTTACCATGGGGAACCTTATCTAACTCCATACTGTAGTGCATGTATATGACATCAACAGCCTTTCCTCCATCTATCAACTTGGGCACTTCCCCGAAAAACTCTGTGCCTCTCACTGATATGCACATTATTTTCTAAATATGAATAGGTCCTATCCCTCAGTACCTTCTCCAGCAACTTTCCCAACACTGATGTTAGGCCCATTGTTCTGTAGTTATCCGGAATATCCCTACTATCCTTCTTGTACAGGGGACAATATGAGCAACGTTCCAGTCGGCCAGAACCTCACCTGTGATGAAGGATGCCACGAAGATATCTGTCAGGGCCCCAGCTATTTCCTCTCTCACCTCACTCAGGAACCAGGGATAGATCCCATCCGTTCCTAGGGATTTGTCCACATTAATTACCCCTAGCCTGCCCAACACAGCTTCCCTACTAATGGCAACATGATCCAGACTAATCAAATGTCTTACTCTAAACTCAACATTCATCATGTTCCTCTCCTCAGTGAACACTGATGCAAAATAATCATTCAGAATCATACCCACTCTCTCAGATTCGATATACAGCCTTCCTTCATTTTCCTTTAGTGGACCAATCCTTTCTCTGGTTACCCGCTTGCTTCTTATATATGAATAATAGGCTTTAGGATTCTCCTTAATTGTGCTAGCGTGAAGTTGTTTCATGACCCCTTTTAACCCCCTTGATTCCTCGTTTAAGACTTGTCCTACTCTTCCCATGTTCCTCCAGGGACCATTATGTTCTTAGCGGCCGAGGCATTATGTATGCTTCCCTGTTCCTCTTGGCGAGTTGTACAATTGTCCTGTCATCAACAGTTCACGAATATTGCCTTCCAAATCCTTTGCATTAAACGGGACATGCCTATCCTGCACTATATTTAACCTATCTTTGAAAGCCTGCCACATATGAACTGTGGACTTTCCTACAAATAGCTGTGTCCAATCCACATTTCCGATCTCCTGCATAATTTTGATATAATTAGCTTTGGCCCAGTTTAGTACTCTTTCCTCATGACCACTCTCATCTTTGTCAATGAGTATTCTAAAACTTACAGAATATTGGACACTTCCCAAAGAAATCACCCACAGCAACTGCTAACACCAGCCCTGGCTTATTCCCCAATATCAGTTCCAATATGGCCTATTCCCTCGTCGGACTATTGATACACCACTCCAGAAAACTCACCTGGAGGCTTCTTACAAATGATATCCCATCCAGACCGCTGACGCTAAGAGTATCCCGGTCAATGTTGGGAAAACAAAAATCTTCAATCAACACTAAATGATTGCCTCTACGTCTTTCCATGATCTGTTTAACTACTTTTTCTTACACCTCACGCTCACTGTAATACAGCCCCAAAAATCTAACCTCACCCTTCTTATTTCACTGCTCCATACATAGTGTCTCACGACCCAAGCCCTACATGGTGTCCTCCTTTCGCACAGCCATGATATCAGCCCTGACCAGCAAAGCAACTCCTTCCCCTTTTACTTCCCTCCCTGTCTGAAGCGTCTATATCCTAGAACATTTGTTTGCCAACCATGCCCTTCCTTCAACTAAATCTCTGTGATCGCAGTAACGTCATATTCCCAGGCCCTAAGTTCATCTGTCTATACTTCATGCATTAAAGTAGATGCGTTTGGGGCCACCAGTTCTTTTGCATTCATCTGCTCTCTGTCTACTCTTCCCATTATTAATGCTATCTTCCTGATTCTGAGCGTTTCCAGTTTCCACCTCACTGCCGACTTGTTTACTCTTATGGTTCCCAGCCCCCTGCCACATTAGTATAAAACCTCCCCAACAGCAGTAGCAAAAACTCCCGATAGGACATTCGTTCCCGTCTGGTTCAGATGTACATCGTCAATTTTCTTATTCCCACATTCCCCAGAATTGGTCGCAAAATCCAACAAATCTGAAACCCGCCCTGCAGCACCATTCCTCAAGTGACGTATTCATCGTGCCTTTTATTATTCATTTCTACGCTGGTAGTCACATGGCACCGGCAGTAATCCCGAGATTA
>NW_025189971.1:0-3312 GCF_004010195.1 Chiloscyllium plagiosum
TATTGTTATCCCGGCATAGTTATCCTGGTATAGCTATCCCGGTATTGTTATTTTGGTATAGTTATCCCAGTATTATTATCCCAGTATTGTTATCCCGGTATTGTTATCCCCAGTATTGCTATCCTGGTATAGTAATCCTGGTATTGTTACCCCGGTATTGTTATCCCAATGTTATTATCCCAGTATTGTTATCCCGGTATTGTTATCCCTCTATAGTTATCCCGGTATTGTTATCAGAGTATTGTTGCCCCGGTATTGTTACCCCGGTATTGTTATCCCAGTGTTGTTATCCGAGTATTGTTACCCCGGTATAGTTATCCCGGTGTAGTTATCCCAGTATTGTTATCCCGGTATTGTTATCCCGATGTTGTTATCCCAGTATTGCTATCCCGGTGTAGTTATCCTGGTATTGTCAACCTAGTATTGTTACCCCGGTATTCTTATCCCGATGTTGTTATCCCAGTATTGTTATCCCGGTATAGTTATCCCGGTATTGTTTACCCAGTATTGTTATCCCGGTATTGATACCCCGGTATTGTTACCCCGGTGTTGTTATCCTGGTATTGTGATCCCGGTATTTGTATCCCAGCACTGTTACCCCGGTATTGTTATCCCAGTATTGTTTTCCCAATATTGTTGTCCCGGTATTGTTACCCAGTATTGTTATCCCAGTATTGTTATCCCGGCATAGTTATCCCAGTATTGTTATCCTAGTATTGTTATCCCGGTATTGGTATCCCGGTATTGATACCCCAGTATAGTTACCCCAGTATTGTTATCACAGTATTGTTATCCCAATATTGTTGTCGCGGTATTGTTATCCCGGTATTGTTACCCCAGTATAGATATCCCGGTATTGTTATTCAAGTATTGTTATCCCGGTATTGTTATCTCGATTTTGTTATCCCAGTATTGTTATCCCGGTAGTGTAATCCCGGTATTGTTATCAGAGTATTGTTACCTCGGTATTGTTACCCCGGTATTGTTATCCCAGTGTTGTTAGCCGAGTATTGTTACCCCGGTATTGTTATCCCGGTGTTGTTGTCCCAATATTGTTGTCCCAGTATTGTTACTCAGTATTGTTATCCCAGTATTGTTATCCTAGTATTGTTATCCCAGTATTGTTATCCCAATATTGTTATCCCGGTATTGTTATCCCGGTATTGTTACCCCGGTATAGTTATCCCGGTTGTTGTTATCCTACTATTGTTATCCCGGTAGTGTTATCCCGGTATTGTTTTCCCGGTATTGTTATCCCGGTATTGTCATTCCTGTATTGTTACCCTCTCGCTGTTATCCCGGTACAGTTATCCCTGTATTGTTATCCCGGTATTGTTATCCCAGTATTGTTATCCTAGTATTGTTATCCCAGTATTGTTATCCCAATATTGTTATCCCGGTATTGTTATCCCGGTATTGTTACCCCGGTATAGTTATCCCGGTATTGTTATCCAAGTATTGTTATCCCGGTATAGTTATCCCGGTATTGTTATTCCGGTATAGTTATCCCGGTATTGTTATCAGAGTATTGTTACCTCGGTATTGTTACCCCGGTATTGTTATCCCGGTGTTGTTATCCTACTATTGTTATCCCGGTATTGTTATACCGGTATTGTTATCCCGGTATAGTTATCCCGGTATTGTTATCAGAGTATTGTTACCTCGGAATTGTTACCCCGGTATTGTTATCCCAGTGTTGTTATCCGAGTATTATTACCCCGGTATTGTTATCCCGGTATAGTCATCCCAGTTTTGTTATCCCGGTAGTGTTATCCCGATGTTGTTATCCCAGTATTGCTATCCCGGTGTAGTTATCCTGGTATTGTCAACCTTGTATTGTTACCCCGGTATTGTTATCCCGATGTTGTTATCCCAGTATTGTTTTCCCGTTATAGTTATCCGAGTATTGTTACCCCGGTATTGTTATCCTGGTGTTGATATCCCAATATTGTTATTACGGTATAGTTATTCCGTTGTTGTTATCCCAGTATTGTTATCCCGGCATAGTTACCCCGGCATTGTTATCCCGGTATTGTTATCCTGGCATATTTATCCCAGTATTGTTATCCCGGTATTGTTATCTCGATTTTGTTATCCCAGTATTGTTATCCCGGTAGTGTAATCCCGGTATTGTTATCCCAATATTGTTGTCCCAATATTGTTGTCCCAGTATTGTTACTCAGTATTGTTATCCCAGTATTGTTATCCTAGTATTGTTATCCCAGTATTGTTATCCCAATATTGTTATCCCGGTATTGTTATCCCGGTATTGTTACCCCGGTATAGTTATCCCGGTACTGTTATCCGAGTATTGTTATCCCGGTATAGTTATCACGGTATTGTTATCCGAGTATTGTTACCCGGTATTGTTATCCCAGTGTTGTTATACCAGTATTGTTATCCCAGTATTGTTATCCCGGTATTGTTATCCGAGTATTGTTACCCCGGTATTGTTATCCTGGTGTTGTTATCCTTGTATTGTTATCACGGTATAGTTATTCCGGTGTTGTTTTCCCATTATTGTTATCCCAGCATTGTTACACCGGCATTGCTATCCTGGCATATTTATCCAGGAATTGTTATCCAGGTATTGTTGTCCTTGTATTGTTATCCCGTTATTGTTATCCCGGTAGTTTCCCAGTATTGTTATCCCGGTATAGTTATCCTGGTATTGTTATCCCAGTATTGCTATCCCGGTATAGTTATCCTGGTTTTGTTTTCCCGGTATTGTTATCCCAGTATTGTTATCCCAGTCTAGTTATCCCGGTCTAGTTATCCCGGTATAGTTATCCCAGAATTACTATCCCGGTATTGTTATCCCGGTATTGTTATCTTGGTATTGTTATTCTGGTATAGATATCCCAGTATCGCTATCCCGGTATAGTTATCCCAGTATTGTTATCCCGGTCTAGTTATCCCGGTATTGCTATCCCGGAATAGTTATCCCGATATCGCTTTCCTGAAATTGTTATCCCAGTATTGTTCTCCCGGTCTAGTTATCCTGGTATTGTTGTCCCGGTATTGTTACCCAGTATTGTTATCCCAGTATTGTTATCCCGGCATAATTATCCCAGTATTGTTATCCTAGTATTGTTATCCCAGTATTGGTACCCTGGTATTGATACTCCAGTATTGTTACCCCGGTGTTGTTATCTCGGTATTGTTATCCCAGTATTTTTATCCCAGTATAGTTACCCCGGTATTGTTATCCCAGTATTGTTATCCCGGTATTTTTATCCCAGTATAGTTACCCTGGTATTGTTATCCCGGTATTGTTAACCTGGCATACTTATCTCGGTATTGTTATCCTGG
>NW_025189972.1:0-3312 GCF_004010195.1 Chiloscyllium plagiosum
ACTTTCCCTTCAATTTCCTTTTTAAACATCCAGCTTGTCCCCTCCCCCCGCTACTTAGCTTAAATGTAGCGGCTTTGCAGTAGAAAACCTGCCTGCCAGAATGCTGGTCCCTAACCTATTAAGGTACAAGCCGTCTCTCTTGTAGAATTTATGCTTACCACAAAATATACCCCAGTGATCCAAGAAATCCTTGCTTCCTTGAACCACACGTTCAAGTCCATTATCTCCCTGTTTCTGGCCACACTAGCCCGAGGAACTGGAAGCAAACCGGAGATAACCACCTTGGACGTCCTGCTTTTCAGCCTTCTTCCTAGTTCTCCGAAGTCTCGCTGTAGTATGTTCCTCCTCTTCTTCCCGACATCATTTGTGCCGACATGTACCACCACCTCTGGCTCTTCACCCTCATCCTTGAGGATTTCCTGCACTCTGTCCGCGATGTCTTTCACTCTAGCACCAGGAAGGCAACACAGCATACTTAAATCCCGTCTGCTGCCACAAAAACACCAGTCAGTTCCTCTCACAATGGAGTCCCCTATTATCACGGCTCTGTGCGATGTCTGACTCTTCCGCTCTGCCTCTGCGGCAACTTTTGATTGACAAACTTGGCCGCCTTGCGAACTGGCAGTGTCACCAGTCTCTGTTTCCAAAAGCTTCAACTTGTTCCTGACAGGTATTTCTCCCGGGGTCTCTTGCACCTGTCTCCTCTCCGCCTTCCTCATCTTCTGCTCTCTTCTGGCATGATTGGTGTAATAACATCGCTGAAGGTCTTGTCCAGAAAGATCTCGTTCTCTCGGATGAGCCTAAGGTCTTCGAGTTCTTTCGCCAATGCTGCAATATGCTCGGTCAATTGCTGAATGTGCACACATTTTCCACACATATACGAGCCAGACACACCAGAGTCGTTGACCTCCCATATCAAGCACGTCGCGCACTGAACCAGCTGGGCAGTCATGTCTTCACCCTCTTCAACTGTGGTGTAATCACTTCACTCAACCTCCTTGTCAAAGATTCCTGAGCTGAAGCCTCACTCTTCGATCTAAACTTCCTTAGACCCTCTTTTTGTGACACGTCTGTGGACTCTTAATTAAGGTTAGAGGAGGAGGGAGGGAGGGAGACCCTACTTTGTAGGACCTGGGGTTTAGAACACACCCACTATAATAGCAATCACTTACCTTCCCGACCGGCTTTGCGCTCCGTCTGAACTTCCGCCCAGCTCCCGCCGCTCTCTGCTGCGAAAAGACTGTTGGCGTCGAGGTAAGTTCTTTATATAGCAATCACTTACCTTATATTTCATCTCTCTAACACTCAACACTGGAACCCACAGGGGTGCGTACTCAGCCCCCTACTGTACTCACTGGAGACCCATGACTGCATCACCAAATACCAGACTAATGCCATTTACAAGTTCGCTGATGAGACCACCATAGTCAGTCAAATCTCAGATGGCGACAAAACAGACTACAGATGGGAGGTGGAAGACCTGGAAAAATGGTGCACTGAGAACAACCTAGCTCTCAATGCTGGCAAAACTAAGGAACTCATTATTGACTTTTGGCGGGATGTTACTCATGCCCCCCTACACATTCACAACACAGGGATGGAATGAGTGGAGAGTGTCAAGCTCCTGGGAGTGGTCATCCACAACAAGCTTTCTTGAACGCTTCATGTGGACGTACTGGTTACAAAGGCCCAACAATGTCTCTTCTTTCTCAGCCAGCCGAGGAAATTTGGTGTGATGGAGAATACCCTTGACAACTTTTATAGATGTACCATCGAGAGCATTCTGTCTGGCTGTATCCGTACCTGGTATGGCAACTATACCATTCAAGATCGGAGACGGTTACAGAGAGTGGTGAACTCAGCCGGACAATCACAAAGGACTGCCTCCCATCTATAGAATCCATTGCCAGCATCCACAAAGATCCATCCCACCCTGGCAATGCTTTTCTACAACTTCTACCATTGGGGAGAAGGTACAGAAACCTGAACACATGCACCAGCTGCTTTCGCAATAGTTTCTACCTTACTGTTATGCGAATACTGAATGGACTCTCAAACTCCTAATATCTGCCTGTACCTGTGCTTTTGTTTTTGCTGCTGTTTACCTATTATTTACTTACCTATGCTACTTAACTCTGATCTGCCTGTATTGCTTGCAAGACAAAGCTTTTCACTGTGCCTCAGTACGCGTGACAATAAATTCAATTCTGTTCAATGAATGCCCCTAGCCCATACATCCCTGAACACTACGGGCAATTTAGCATGGCCAATTCACCTGACCTGCAATCTTTGGATTGTGGGAGGAAACTGGAGCACCTGGAGAAAACCCACACAGACACGGGGAGAATGTGCAAACTCCACACAAACAGTCACCCAAGGCTGGAATAAAACCCAGGGGTCCCTGGCGCTGTGAGGCAGCAGTGCTAACCACTGAGCCACCGAGCCACCCGGGGTTTTTGCAACAATCAATGCTGTTTTAATGGTCACTGGTATTGAGACTAGCTTTATAATTGCAGATTTAGAAATCGTGAATTCAAATTCCCACCCAGGGCATGAGTGTGGGCTTTGCGATTACAATCCAGTGATGTACCAGCACCTTCCCTATTTGCATTCTTTCATCATAGAGCAAAAGCAGGATAACTACAGAATGCAGCAATTGTGTGTCAGGCAGCATTTAAGGATACTGAATCACTTAAGACAGAGTAATATTGACACAACATAGCTCATCTAAGAACCTCAGTGAGGAGAAATCATCAAAAAGGCAATGGGGTATAACTGATACCTACTTTGTGATGGCCGAACTTGTATGTGACAATTTGAGTCTGACATAGATTGGAAGCTGTCATGATACAGTGTCCTGCTGTCTGATTTTAGTGTCTCAGGTTCTGCTGTACTTAATAAAAACCAGTTGAGCTCACAGACAGGTAGTTCACTGATTCAAGCACTTCCTTTCTTACTTCTTGCCACACCAACCTGTGATTACCGCCTTCAATCAGAACATTTTGAAAGCTGTGCTCTGAATTCCTTGCATTCCAGCACGTTACTTGATTTTTACACTGGGTTAAAGGTCATTGCTGGTCCAATGGATATTGTTTCCGCCCACACTCCCAGCTCCACACCCACACCAGATCCCAGATCCCAGATCCCAGCTCCCAGCCCTGCCGGGTTTTCACCATTCCCCCTGACCTCCCCCTCACTGAGGACAAACAATCAGCCCTCAGCAAAGGACTCACTTTCATCCCCCTCCGTCCACGCATCAATGAATTTAATACACGCCGTGACGCCGAACAATTCTTCCGTCGCCTCCGAGCT
>NW_025189973.1:0-3312 GCF_004010195.1 Chiloscyllium plagiosum
CAGGTACGCAGTATTTAATACACTGACTCAGTAATACTGACTGGGACAGGGACAGGGACACACTATTTAATGCACTGACTCAGTAATACTGCCTGGAACAATGACACAGTATTTCATTCACTGACTCAGTTATACTGACTGGGGCAGAGACACAGTATTTACTCCACTTCCTCAGTAATACTGACTGGGACTGGGACACGGTATTTAATTCACTGACACAGTATTACTAACAGGGACAGGGACATGATGTTGAATTGATTGACAGAGTCATATTGACTTGGACACGGACTCAGCATTTAATTCACTGACTCAGTAATACTGACTGGGACATGCACACAGTTTATAATTCACTGACTCAATAATACTGACTGGGACAGGAGCACCATATTTAATACACTGACATAGTAATACTGTCTGGGACAGGGCACAGTATTTAATTCACTGACTCAGTAATAATGACTCGGGCAGGGGCACAGTAGTTAATTCAATGACTCAGTACTACAAACCGGGACACAGACAAAAATTATACTTCACTGACTTAGTAATACTGACTGAAACAGGGACACTGTATTTAATTCACTAACTCAGTAATACTGACTGGGACAGGACACAGTAGTTAATACACTGACTCAGTAATACTGACTGGAACAGGGAGATAGTATTAAATTCACTGATTCAGTAATAAAGACTGGGACAGGGACACGGGATATAATTCACTGACACAGTATTACTAACAGGGACAGGGACATGGTATTGAATTGATTGAAAGAGTAATACTGACTTGGACACGGACTCAGCATTTAATTCACTGACTCAGTAATACTGACTGGGACAGGGACACAGTATTTAACTCACTAACTCAGTGATACTGACTGGGATAGGGACACAGTATTTAATACACTGACTCAGTAATACTGACTGGGATAGGGACACAAAACTTAACACACTGACTCAGTAATACTGACTGGGACAGAGACACAATATTTAATTCACTGATTCAGTACTACAAACTTGGACATGGACACAAATTTATACTTCACTGACTCAGTAACACTGACTGAAACAGGGACACAGTATTTAATTCACTGACTCAGTAATACTAACTTGGACAGAGACACTGTCTTTAATTCACTAATTCAGTAATACAGACTGGGACAGGGACACGGTATTTAATTCACCGACTCAGTAATACTGACTGGGACATGGACACAGTATTTAATTCACTAACTCAGGAATCCAGATTGGGACAGGGACATTGTATTCAATTCACTGAATCTGTAATACTGACTGTTACATGGACAGAGCTTACAATTCACTGACTCAGTAATACTGACTTAGACAGGGACACAGTATTTAATACACTGACTCAGTACTAAAGACTGGGACAGGGACACAGTATTTAATTTACTGACTCTGTAATACTGACGGGGACATGGACACAGTTTATAATTCACTAACTCAGTAATACAGACTGGGACAGGTACACAACATTTAACTCACTAACTCAGTTATACTGACTGGGACAGGGACACAGTATTTAATATGCTGACTCAGTAATACTGACTGGGACAGGGACACAGTATTTAATAAACTGATTCAGTAATACTGACTGGGACATGGACACAGTAGTTAATTCACTAACTCAGTAATACTGACTGGGACAGGGAAATCGTATTCAATTCACTGAATCTGTAATACTGACTTGAACACGGACAGAGTTTATAATTCACTGACTCAGTAATACTGACAGGGACAGGGACACAGTATTTAATTCACTGATTCAGTAATACTGACTGGGACAGGGACACAATATTTAATATGCTGACTCAGTAATACTGACTGGGACAGGGACACAGTATTTAACTCACTAACTCAGTAATACTGACTGGGACAGGGACAGAGTAGTTAATTCAATGATTCTGTAATACTGACTGGGACATGGACACAGTAATTAATTCAGTAACTCAGTAATACTGACTGGGACAGGGAAATCGTATTCAATTCACTGAATGTGTAACACTGACTGGAACACGGACAGAGTTTATAATTCACTGACTCAGTAATACTGACTGGGAGAGAGACACAGTATTTAATACACTGCCTCAATAATACTGACTGGGACAGGGACACAGTATTTAATACATTGACTCAGTAATACTGACTGGGACAGGGACACAGTATTTAACTCACTAACTCAGTAATACTGACTGGGACAGGGACAAAGTATTTAATACACTGATTCAGTAATACTGACTGGGACATGGACACAGTAGTTAATTAACTAACTCAGTAATGCTGGCTGGGACAGGGACATTGTATTCAATTCACCGAATCTGTAATACTGACTGGAACATGGACAGAGTTTATTATTCACTGACTCAGTATTACTGACTGGGACAGGGACACAATATTTAATACACTGACTCAGTAATACTGACTGGGACAGGGACACAATATTTAATTCACTGACTGAGTAATACTGACTGGGACAGGGACACAATATTTAATTCACTGATTCAGTAGTACAAACTTGGCCATGGACACACATTATACTTCACTGACTCTGTAATACTGACTGGGACATGGACACAGCATTTAATTCACAGACTCAGTAATACTAACTTGGACAGAGACACTGTCTTTAATTCACTAATTCTGTAATACAGACTGGGACAGGGTCACAGTATTTAATTCACTGACTCAGTAATACTGACTGGGACAGGGACACAGTAGTTAATACACTGACTCAGTAATACTGACTGGGACAGGGACATAGTATTTAACTAACTAACTCAGTAATACTGACTGGGACAGGGACACAGTATTTAACTCACTAACTCAGTAATACTGACTGGGTCAGGGACACAGTAGTTAATACACTGACTCAGTAATACTGACTGGGACAGGGACACAGTATTTAACTCACCAACTCAGTAATACAGACTGGGACAGGGACAGAGTAGTTAATTCAATGATTCTGTAATACTGACTGGACGCAGTAGTTAATTCACTAACTCAGTAATACTGACTGGAACAGGGAAATCGTAGTCAATTCACTGAATGTGTAACACTGACTGGAACACGGACAGAGTTTATAATTCACTGACTCAGTAATACTGACTGGGACAGGGACACAGTATTTAATATGCTGACTCAGTAAAACTGACTGGGACAGGGACACAGTATTTAATAAACTGACTCAGTAATACTGACTGGGACATGGACACAGTAGCTAATACACTGACTCAGTACTACTGACTGGGACAGGGACACAGTAGCTAATACACTGACTCAGTAATACTGACTGGGACA
>NW_025189974.1:0-1379 GCF_004010195.1 Chiloscyllium plagiosum
ATTTGTATGTGACTGCATATGTCTCTGTGTGTTGATACGTGTGTGTATGCCTATCTCCTTGTAAGTATTGTGTGTGTTCGTCTGTGTACTTCTGTGTCTGCGTCTCTGTGCAGTGAGGTATCTGTGGGGTTTTTTTTTAAGTTAAAGGACTGTTGACTGCTGTGGGAGCTGCCAGTGGGTTTAAAGTGAGAATTTTCTTTCACTGAACATTGCTCCGTAACTGGTCAGTAGGACGTGGATGTTTCAGGTTCTCCACACGAGGCGTCCTGGTCCTCTCCAGCTCTTTAAGAGTCCTCCCCACATGGCGGTGTGAGGGGAGTGAGGGAACGGATATCGGGCACTCCACTACTCGGATTGGGCCTTTCTATCCTATTCCAGGCAGTTTCTCTTTGAATGGGAGAAAGGGATGGAGGGAGAGTGTGAATGGGTGACGCTGCTGTTTGTGCTGGTGTCGGTGGGGAATGTTGTGAGGTGTCTGGACTGAGTCAGTCGACAATTTTGAATCCATATAGTATTATTAGTTGCTGAATTCAGTACTGAGAGTGGTACTGCCTGAACCTTAATGGAGACAGAGCGTGAACCTTGTTCGGAGTTAGGTGCTATAACAGATATACAGTGAGTGTGAGGGAGCAGAGAGTATATGGTAACTCTTATTCTAACAGAGCGAGAGGATATTGTTGCTTGTCCAGTATTGTGGGACATTTCTTCAGATCATCTCAGCGTCGAGGTGAGCCTCCTTGAATGTCTTGTCCAGGCCTTTGACTAATAACGACACAGACCTGTCCCTCAGCTTCCACAGAATCAGTTTAGGTAGAGCTTACAGATATTAAGGAGAAGCAAATATTGTTGTGTTATATATTGAAACCAAAACGGTAGCAGAAAATCGGAGCATCATATGCTCTGGAAATTAGATAGGCAAGTATTGTGGATACCGCAGTCTTATTGAATGGTTAACAGCGTTAACTAAGTGACTGCTGAAGCTGTGAAAAATAAGTTCGGTAAGTGTATATGAGGTGGGTTGAAGAGTTTGTTGTGAAGGAAACTAGAGAGCAGGTTATTTCGGATTTGATGTTGTGTGGTCAGAAGGGCGAATTATTAACCTTGGGTCTGAAGCAGTTTTAAGGAATAATGGCAGTTATAAGGTGCAGTTTACAAGGTGTCTGCATACAATATAGAATGCTTGAATATTCTAGTCAAACATTATGGAAGACCGGAGGTTAGAGTGTCAAGATATCTTCAGTAAATTGGGAAAGTATAATATAACATTCAGTGGGAGACAAGCAATGGTTGTTAGAGTCATAGAGGCAGACAGCACGGAGACTGGTCATTTAGCCCAAACTGGTCCATTTCAACCAAGCTCCCCATCCTCGCTAAACACA
>NW_025189974.1:1603-3312 GCF_004010195.1 Chiloscyllium plagiosum
GGCCAGTGTGCCAAAAGCTTTCTTTACTGTCTACCTCTGAATCAACTTTCAGAGAACCATGCACCTGAATTCCAAGGTCCCTCTGTTCCACTGCACTCCTTAGGACCCAACCATTCACCATGAAACTCCAAACTTGATTTGACTTTCTAAAATGCAAGAACTTACATTAATCTATACTAAAATCCATTTGCCATTTCTCAGCCCACTTCTACAGCTGATCAAGATACTGCTGTAATTTCTGAAATTTGTGATAAGCTTCGTCATTTTCCTTGATGCCGCCTGATTTAGTGCCATCTTCAAACTTACAAATCATGCCTGTACATTCTCATGTAAATCATAGATATATGTAATATGTAGTGGTAATAGCATCAATCCCTGAGGCATTCCACTATTCACAGGCCTCCAGTCTGACCAGCATGTTTCCAGTATTAATCTCTGCTTCCAACCATCAATGCAATTTTGTACCTAATTTGCCAGCTCCCCCTCAATTCCATGCGATCTCACCTTCCAGAGCAACGGACCACATGGAAACTTATTGAAGGCCTTACTGGAATCAATCTGGACTACGTATACCACCCGGACCTCCTCAACGTTTCTGGTCACTTTATCAAAGAACTCCAACAAATTTGTGAGTCATGATCTCCCTTGCACAAACTCCCGTGCTGAAGTTGATAAAGGGCTTTTGCCCGAAACATCGATTTTCCTGCTCCTCGGATGCTGCCTGACCTGCTCTGCTTTTCCAGCACCATTCTAATCTTACTCCGAACCACACCCTGTCTTTCCAAATGCATGTATATCCAATCTCTCCAAATCTTCTAAAGTAACCTACCCACTAGATTTTAGGATTACTGGTCTTTAGTTCCCAGGTTTATCTTTGTAGCATTTCGCTTTGCTCCAACCGTCCAGGACGGCACTCGTTGGCCAGCGATGATAGAAAAGAGCCAAGCAGTGCTCCCGCAATTTGTTCTCTATCCTCTTATCCTCCTGCTGTGTTCCTGAATATAACTGGTTGGGACCAGGAGTTTTTAGAAATACTGAAAAGTCTGAAACATGCATCTATTTATTTCAGGTACAAACACCAAAGAGTGAGAAAGTGACTCAGTGATGGTTAACAGAACAAATTGGAAAATATGTTCATCGTAGGAAGTTATTTCAGAAGAATTCCAGCTATTGTGGAAACCTGAAAATTCTCAGAAATTAACGATCCAGGAAAGGAAGGCCATGAAACTGATAAGAAAATCAAAAAGAGAACATACCTGCTAACACACAGGAACACAAAGACTGTGTTGACTGTGTCAATCTGCGATCTATATTGCAAAGGAAACAAAATAAAAGCAAGGTCAAATGTGGAAATTTGTAGGAGAAAGTGAGGTCTGCAGATGCTGGAGATCAGAGCTGAAAATGTGTTGCTGGAACAGCGCAGCAGGTCAGGCAGCATCCAGGGATCAGGAGAATCGACGTTTCGGGCATAAGCCCTTCTTCAGGAATCCTGAAGAAGGGCTTATGCCCGAAACGTCGATTCTCCTGATCCCTGGATGCTGCCTGACCTGCTGCGCTGTTCCAGCAACACATTTTCAGCTGTGGACATTTGTAATCGGGAGAGGAAATGGCCAAGAAAACAACCAGTTACATTGCATCTGCCTTCATGGAGGAAGATCCAGAAAGTCACCCTGTATTACCAAGTGATCATATCGGACTCCTGGAGCTAA
>NW_025189975.1:0-3312 GCF_004010195.1 Chiloscyllium plagiosum
CAGTGCTAACCACTGTGCCACCGTGCCGGCCAAATCCTACTCTATGATCAGACTATCCTACATGCTTCCGTTCACGTTCTTCCATATGCCTATCCAAGATTCTGTTAAGTTTCCCTCATGTAATTGACTCTACTTCCACTGCTGGCAGTGCATTCCACACAACCACCACTCTCTGTCTAAAGAACCTACCTCTGATATCTCCCCTAAACCTTCCTCCAATTACCTTAAAATTATGACCCCTCGTGATAGATATTTCTGCCCTAGGAAACAGTCGCTAGCTATTCACTCTATCTATGCCTCTCATCATCTTGCACACCTCTATCAAGTCACCTGTCATCTTTCTTTCCTCCAATGAGAAAAGCCCTTGCTCCCTCAAGGTTTATTCATAAATCTTGGCTCTCCAGTCCAGGCAGCATCTTGGTAAATTTTCGGTCTAAAGCTTCCACATTCTTCCTATAATGGGGTGACCAGAACTGAACACAATATTTCAAACCTCACGGCTCTTAATCTCAATCTCCCTGCCAAAGAGTAGATGTCCCAGAGCCGCTCCCTGCAGAACATTACTGGTCACTTTCAGTGATCTAGCTCCCCTAACTCTATGTCAGAGAATTCCTGACATTCACCACCCTCTGTTTGAAGAAAATATTCTCTGCTTCTACATCATGACCTATTGACATGAGCAAGAGAGGGACACAGGGGCTCAGGTAAGAGAGACTGGCCCTGAACTCTAGGCAGTATTTGACTGAGGATGAGATCAAGGAGCCTAAGCAAAATCACACTTAATGAGAATCGATTGTGACCTCTCCACTGTTTGGAGCCATTCACGGCACAAGGGAAGATGATTACCATTGGTGGGCATCTATCCTCTCGGCCATGGGGCATCTATGCAGGAGGTCTTCAAGGTAGCTCCCTCAGCCCAGACATCTTCTGTTTGTCAGCGGGAAATCCTGCAGTTTGGAAGGAGGCCTTTCAGCTCATTGAGTCAAAACTTAGCAGAAGTGGGGATATTCACTGAAGTTTACATAATGTTTAGAACAAGTTGTCCCTCTTCAGCTCTAGAAGCAGTCAGTGTCCATGTGCAACTAGAACTGGACAACGTTCAAGATTGTGCTGCTAAAATCTGGGTAACATTCATGTTACAGCACTGTACATTTCCACAGTAAAACGAGGAGGACATTGAGCACTTCAATCTGGTTTCACAAGAATTTGAGGAAGTCATTCAGCCCATCAAAACTACTGAGCAAAAAGAGGCATAGCCAATTCAGTCCTTCCTGCCTATAAAACAGGAAGAGAACGAATCTGCTCACTCCTCCACCCACTCACAAAGGATCAGAAAGAGACCATTTCACTCCCGGTGTCATTAAAAAGGAACAGGAAGATGTCATTCAGCTTCTCAAGCCACAAACACAGGAACAGGAATGGGTATTGGAGGTTTTAACGTTGCAAACAATAGGAGCAGGGGCTGCACAGATAGACTGCTCCAAATTGGTCCACATGACTTAGTTACTCATAGTACATAAGTATTACGCTGAACATGTGTTGCTGGAAAAGCGCAGCAGGTCAGGCAGCATTCAGGGAACAGGAGAATCGACGTTTCGGGCATAAGCCCTTCTTCCTGAAGAAGGGCTTATGCCCGAAACGTCGATTCTACTGTTCCCTGGATGCTGCCTGACCTGCTGCGCTTTTCCAGCAACACATGTTCAGCGTAATACTTATGCAATATGAGTAACTAAGTCATGTGGACCAATTTGGAGCAGTCTATCTGTGCAGCCCCTGCTCCTATTGTTTGCAACGTTAAACTTCCAATACCCATTCCTGTTCCTGTGTTTGTGGCTTGAGAAGCTGAATGACATCTTCCTGTTCCTTTTTAATGACACCGGGAGTGAAATGGTCTCTTCCTGATCCTTTGTGAGTGGGTGTAGGAGTGAGCAGATTCGTTCTTTTCCTGTTTTATAGGCAGGAAGGACTGAATTGGCTATCCCTCTTTTTGCTCAGTAGTTTTGATGGGCTGAATGACTTCCTCAAATTCTTGTGAAACCAGATTGAAGTGCTCAATGTCCTCCTCGTTTTACTGTGGAAATGTACAGTGCTGTAACATGAATGTTACCCAGATTTTAGCAGCACAATCTTGAACGTTGTCCAGTTCTAGTTGCACATGGACACAGACTGCTTCAAGAGTTGAAGAGGGACAACTTGTTCTAAACATTATGTAAACTTCAGTGAATATCCCCACTTCTGCTAATTTTTGACTCAATGAGCTGAAAGGCCTCCTTCCAAACTGCAGGATTCCCCGCTGACAAACAGAAGATGCCTGGGCTGAGGGAGCTACCTTGAAGATCTCCTGCATAGATGCCCCATGGCCGAGCTGATGATGCCCACCAATGGTAATCATCTTCCCTTGTGCCGTGAATGGCTCCAAACATTGGAGAGGTCACAATCGATTCTCATTAAGTGAACGTCTTCTAAAAACTCAAATAGTCCACTCCCATTGGTTCTCAATTGTCGATGGCACAATGCACAATCTCCACAAATAGGTTTATCGACTACCATTTACCTTTCCTGAATCTAGACCGATTCTACCAAATCATATCATTATTTACCAAGTGTCTAGTTGTCATGTTCTTATAAAAGGTTTCAATGATTTTTTTTTTTCTCACAGCTCGCATCAAGCTATTTAGTTTTATGTTTTCCCTCTCCGTCCTGTTTTAAATATTTACGTTTACAATAGCTGCTTTCCAGTCTGCAGGATCCTTTCTAGAATCTAACCAGCTTTGAAGAATAATAAATAATTTTTTCACTAGCTCTGTTTTCATCTCCTCAATACGTTGGGATGTAACTCATCAGATGCAGCAACTTATGAAACTTCAGTTCAATTAGATTTCCAAAAGGCTAACGTGCATTAATTCTAATTTCCTGCATTTCCTCATTTTCACCAGTCCCCCTTCTCTCTAGTATATCTGGAAGTTAGTTTCTGTACCTTCTCCTGTGGAGATGGAACCAACGCATTCCTCTCAGCAGGCGGTGGCTTCTGTCAGCTCGTTATCCATCGGAGGACTACACTGCAGAGGTGGTGGATCCATTACCCACTCCTGCCTGGAAAGTTCCAGAATTAAAACAGGTAAATTCATAGTGAGAGTCAGCACAGTCCTGTCCCTGGTGTGAGGCTACAGGTTATACTGAAGAAGGACACAGCTCAGTGAGCACCTCATTTTTGAAACAAGCTGGTTTCACACTTTACACCTGAATGGGTCCAGCTTAGACAAACGTTCCTGGAAATCACAGGAAGGAAAGTGCTGTGCTTTGCTGTTACTT
>NW_025189976.1:0-3312 GCF_004010195.1 Chiloscyllium plagiosum
ATCCTTCACTGCTCTCCCTCAATGTCAGGTTTGGCCTTTATGAGCTACGAAGAACAAACCTGCACACAATACTGCACAGTGTTTGAGATGGGAAGTCACCAGGGCCCTGTACAGCTGCAGTAAGACACGCTTACTCCTGGACTCAAATCCCCTTGGAATGAAGGTCAGCACATCAGTGATCTTCCTAATTGCCTTCTTTCTTGCAATATTGCTTTCAGTGACTGGTGTACAGGGAGATCCAGATCCTTTGCAATGTTACAGCTCCCCACATGGTGGGTCTAAGTCCCCTGGTCAGCATGACAATGCCATTCCCAGTGTTGACCTCTGGGTTCAGACCTCACTGCGCTGCAGGGACCTCGGAGGACTGCGCAGATGGAAACAACAAAAAGGAGCATGTGTCCCTTTGTAGATCAACATGTTTCAAACAATTCCTTTTCAAATGATAGGCTGCTAGTCTATTGTTCCCACCAAAGGGCACACCGCCACCTCTACCCACATTGCTCTCCATCTGCCACGTATTTGCCCATTCACTCCACTTGTCTTAGTCATCTTGAAGCTTTTTTACAACCTCCTCACCCACTCACAATCCAACATCCTTTAGTTCTGTCAGCAGGTTGGGATATATTGTATTTGATTCATGCAACCAAATGTTTAATGAGTATTGTGAACAGATGGGGCCTGAGTAACGATCTCTATGATATCCCAGCAACCTTCCCCTGTTTTTTGTTTTAAATAATATTTATTTCCTGAATCTGTGTGTGACTGGCTGGGCCAGCATTTATTTCCTGTCCCTGGTTGCCCCTTGAGAAGGTGGAGGTGAGCTGCCCTGTTGAACCGCTGCAGTCCACTGTGGATTCAGTGACAGTAACACCATTGAATGCCAAGCAGCAGTGGTTAGATTGTATTTTCGTGGTGATGGTCACGGTGTGGCATTTGTGTGGCGTGAATATTACTTGCCACTTGTCAGCCTGGATACTGTTCAGGTCTTGTCACATTTGGACATGGCCTGCTTCAGTATCTGAGGAGCCACAAATGTTGCTGAACATTGTGCAATCATTGGCGAACATCCCCACTTCTGACCTTATAATAGACACAAGGCCATTGATGAAGAAGCCCTGAAGATGTATCCTCCAGATTTGTCCTGGAGCTGAGTTGACTGGGACTTATCAAACATAACCATCTTCCTATGTGTCAGGTATGATTCTAACTAGCGGGGAGTTTGCCCCGATACCCATTGATTCTAGTCTTGCTAAGACCCCTTGATGCCACAGTTGGTCGAAGGCAGCCTTGTTCTAAAGGGCTGTCAATCTCACCCCACCTTTGGAATTCAGCTCTTTTGTCCATGTTTGAATCAAGGTAATGAGGTCAGGAGCTGAGTGGCCCTGGTGGAGCCCAAACTGGGCGTCATTGACCAGGGTATTGCTGAGCAGGTGCTGCTTGAAAGCACTGATACCTTCCACCACTTTACTGATGATCGAGAGAAGACTGATGGGGTGGTAATTGGCCGGATTGGATTTGTTCTGCTTTTTATGCATAGGAGATACTTGAGGTACTTTTCGACGTAATTGGGAAAATGTCGCTGTTGTAATGGTATTGGAACAGCTTAGCTAGGGCAGTGACAAGGTCTGGAGAACAACTTTTCAGTACTATTGCCAGAATATTGTCAGGGTATGTACCCTCTGGGGTATCCAGTATCTCCAACTGAATCTGGATACCGCGTGGAGTGAACCAAATTGGTTGATGACTGGTAACTGAATTGCTGAGGACCGCTGGCGGAGGCCAAGATGGATCATCCACTCAGCACTTCTGACTGAAGATCATTGCGAATGCATGAACGTTATCTTTTGCACTGAAGTGCTGGGCTCTTCCATCATTAAGGATAGGGATACTTGTGGAATCTCCTCCTCCAATGACTTGGGGATATGCCAGGCCATGAGGTTATGCTGGAGTACAATTCTGCTGCTATTGATGACCCACAACACGTTATGGAAACCTAGACTTTTGCTGCTAGATCTGTTCGAAGTCTGTCCTATTTAGCACCGTGATAGTACCACCCACAATGGTGGAGTTTATTCTCAATGCGCAGGTGTGACTTTATCTTCAAAATGACGATGTGGTGGTCACTCTTACCGATACTGTCATGGACAGATACTTCTGCAACTGGCAGATTAGTAAGGCTGTGGTCAAATATGGCTTTTCCCTCTTGTGGTTCCTTCACCACCTGCCGCAGACCAAGTCGAGAAGTTATATCCTTTCGGACCCAACCAGCTCGATCAGTAATGCTGCTGCTGAACCACATTTTTGTGGACATTGACATCCCCCACCCAGAGTACATTTCGTGCCTTTGCCACCCTCAGTGCTTCCTCCAAGTGTTGGTCAGCATGGAGGAGTACTGATTCATCAGTTGGGAGAGGCTGGTACATGGTAATCAGCAGGAGGTTTCCTTTCCCATGTGTAAAGTAACGCCATGAGACTTCATGGAATACAGAGTCACTGTTGAGGACTCCCAGAGCAATTCCCTTCCAACTATATCCCACTGTACCGCCACTTCTACTGTGTCTATCCTGCTGGTGAAACAGGAGATATCCGGGGAAGGTGATGGGGTGTCTAGGACATGGTCATACTCACAGAATGATACCTTAAATACAATGTTGCTTCACAAGTCTGTTTATTTCTCTTCACTATTTCCTGCCAGCTGTCCGATTCTAGAAGCATGTCCATATATTCTCCCCAATCCACTAAGATTTGATTTTGCAAACTGGGCTTGGAGCTTGACCAAAATCTTTCTGAAAATCCACATGTTTTACCTCCATTGCTTCTCTTTCATTTGTCTCCCAGTCTGTTTCTCAAACATAATTCCCATTTCATAAATCTATGTTAGTGTTGTCTATGACCATTACTTTCAGTCCCAATAATTTCTCCCAAACCATTTACTTACTATGTTCTATGTTCCATGTACTATTTCATTTTCCACATCAGACTTGGTTTTCCTGGTAATGTCAGAAAGTTCTGTGAAGACAGAACTGAAGTAGTGGATTCATACTTCTGCCATTTCCCTGTTTCCCATTCTCCATTCTCTTGTTTCAAACTAGAAGGAACCCGCACTGTTTTTTTATACTTCTCACATTGACATAATTTGACAAGCTATAACAGTTCCCTCTTATAGCCTTTGTGAACATTATCTTCAGAAACCTATCAATTCCTGTGTTAAGCTGCTCAGCTCCACATCATACACGCACAGGAGCATAGTCTCTGTATAAACAGAAATACAACACGATGTATATTAGTCCCACTTTCCAACACCAGGCACAT
>NW_025189977.1:0-3312 GCF_004010195.1 Chiloscyllium plagiosum
TGTACTGGTCCAACATGTCCCCTTTAAGGGGGAAATGGAGGAGCAATATGTTCAGAGAACCTTGGGTGTCGAGGATAATGCAGGACTGGATAACAAAGTAGGGCTTTTAGCAAATCCAAAGGGAGTAATTCAGCTGTGGCTCTCGAGGAATACAGGAAGTGGAGGAGGGAACATAAGGAAACAATTAGAAGAGCAAAAAGGGGGCATGGAAATGGACTTGTGAACAGGATTAGGGAGAATCCTAACATATTTTATAAATACATTAAAGGGAAGAGTTTAACCAGGGAAAGAGTAGGGTCTATTAGGGACCAAGGGGACAATGTGTGTGTGTGAAGCTGCAGGATATTGGGAGGGAGTTAAATGAATATTCCTCTTCAGTCTTCACTCTGGAAAAGGAGAACATGTGCAGGGAATTCAGGAAAAGGGACTGTGAGGAAATTGCACAGTTTGATGTTGGAAATGGGAATGTGTTGGAGGCTCTGTCAGGCTTAATAAGAGTCCAATCCCCTGGTCCAGTGGAACCTCATCCCAGGCTGCTGCGGGACGTGAGGCAGGGAATTCCAGGGACTCTGACACAGATCTGACACATAAATATATACAGCACAGAAACAGACCTTTCAGTCCAATTCATCCATGCTGTCCAAATATTCTAATCTAATCTAGTCCCACATATCAGCACTTGGCCCATATCCCTCTAAACCCTTCCCAATCATATACCCATCCGGATGCCTTTTAAATGTTGTAACTGTACCAGCCTCCACCACATCCTCTGGCAGCTCATTCCACACACACACCACTCTTTATGGGGAAAAAGTTGCCCCTTAGGTCCCTTCTTAAATCTTCCCCTCTCACCCTAAACCTATGCACTCTAGCTCTGGATTCCCCGACCCCAGGGAAAAGACTTTGCCTATTTATCCTATCTATGTCCCTCATAATTTTGTAAACCTCTATAAGGTCACCTCAGCCTCTGATGCTCCAGGGAAAACAGCCCCAGCCTGTTCAGCCTCTCCCTTTAGCTCAAATCCTCTAACCCTGGCAACATCCTTGTCAATCTTGTATGATCTTTTTCAAGTTACACAACATCTTTTCGATAGGAAGGAGACCAGAATTGCACGCAATATTCCAACAGTGGCCTCACCAATGTCCTGTACAGCCACAACATGACCTCCCAACTCCTGTACTCAATACTCTGACCAATAAAGGAAAGCATACCAAACGCCTTCTTCACTATCCTATCTACCTGCGACTCCACTTTCAAGGAGCTATGCACCTGCACTCTAAGGTCTCTTTGTTCAGCAACACTCCCTAGGACCTTACCATTAAGTGTATAAGTCCTGCTAAGATTTGCTTTCCCAAAATGCAGCACCTCGTATTTATCTGAATTAAACTCCATCTGCCACTTCTCAGCCCATTGGCCCATCTGGTCCAGACCCTGTTGTAATCTGAGGTAACCCTCTTCGCTGTGCACTACACCTCCAATTTCGGTGTCATCTGCAAACTTACTAATTATAGCTCCGATGTTCACGCACAAATCATTTATATAAATGATGAAAAGCACTGATCCTTGTGGCACTCCACTGGTCACAGGCCTCCAGTCTGAAAAACAACCCTCCACCACCACCCTCTGTCTTCTACCTTTGAGCCAGTTCTGTATCCAAATGGATAGTTCTCCCTGTATTCCATGAGATCTAACCTTGCTAATCAGTCTCCCATGGGGAACCTTGTCGAACGCCTTACTAAAGTCCATATAGATCACATCTACCGCTCTGCCCTCATCAATCTTCTTTGTTACTTCTTTAAAAAACTCAATTAATTTAGTGAGACGTGATTTCCCACGTACAAAGCCATGTTGACTATCCCTAATCAGTCCTTTTCCAACCAAATACATGTAAATCCTGTCCCTCGGGATTCCCTCCAACAACTTGCCCACCACCGAGGTCAGGCTCACCGGTCTATAGTTCCCTGGCTTGTCTTTACCGCCCTTCTTAAACAGTGGCACCACGTTTGCCAACCTCCAGTCTTCATGCACCTCACCTGTGACTGTCGATGATACAAATATCTCAGCAAGAGGCCCAGCAATCACTTCTCTAGCTTCCCACAGAGTCCTAGGGTACACCTGGTCAGGTCCTGAGGATTTATCCACCTTTAGAACGCAGAACACATTTTATGGAGAATACAACAGTACAGCACAGGGACAGGCTCTTTCCCTCACAATGTTGTGCCGAACATGATGCCAAATTAACCTCATCCTTTCTCCCTTGGTTCATATCCCTCCATTCGTTGAATACTCATGTGTTTGTCTAAAAGTCCCTTAAATATCCCCTATCATATCTGCCTCCATCACCACCCTGGTAGCACATTCCACACTCCTCTCTGGAAACGTCTTGCCCCTCACATCCTCTTTGAACATTCCCCCTCTCAGCTTTAATGCATGCCCCTTAATTTTAGACACTTCAACTCTGGGAAAGGATTCTGAACATCAGCCCTATCCACATATCTCATAATTTTATAGACTTCTGGCCAAGTCTCCCCTCTGCTTCTGCTGCTCCAAGGAAAACAACCCAAGTTTTTCCAGCCTCTCCTTATAGCTCATTCCCTCTAATCCAGACAGCATCTTGGGAAACCACTTCTGCACCCTCTTTAAAGCCTCAACATCCTTCCTGTAATGTGGTGACCAGAACTGAACTCAATACTGTCAAGGCAGTCTAACCAAAGTCTTATAAAGCTGCAACATAACATCCAAACTCTTGTACTTTCCCACCCTACCTACGTATGTGGCCACTTTCAGGGAGCTATGGACTTGAACCCCAAGATCCCTCTGTATATCAATGCTGTTCAGGATCCTAGCATTAATTGTATACTTTCCTGAACATTTGATCTCCCAAAGTGCAGCACCTCACACTAACCTGGATTAAACTCCATCTGCTATTTGTCCACCCATATCTACAAATGATCTACATCCTCCTGTATCCTTTGACAACTGTCGACACTATCCACAACTCCACTAATCGTTGTATCATCTGCAAACTTATTAACACACCCATTTCCATTTCCATTTCCATCCAACTCATCTCCTCTGCCTCTCTTGCCTGTCCTAATAGCCTGGTGGAGGTAGATACCTTCAGACCCTGGAGACTTATCTATCTGAATGCTCTTCAAGATACCCAACTTCACTTCGTTCTAGATCTCGATATGACCACACCTCCATCCCAGCAGATTAGCATGTTCCATCCAAATCTCACCATCATCCATCGTCCTTCTCCTGGGTGAACACTGATGTAAAGTACTCAGTGAGGGTCTCACCCACCTCCC
>NW_025189978.1:0-3312 GCF_004010195.1 Chiloscyllium plagiosum
CACACGGAGTGTTTTCCATAGGTCCCTTCAGCCGTTTGTCTGGCGTGTGGCAGGCACGTTCGAGACTGATGTCAAAGATCTCCACTGCTGTCGTGTAATATGCTGTTGCGCAGACGAATGGAGGCTGTGAAAATATAAACTTTTTTCTAAATTCCCACATTCTGTTGATCGAACTGTGATTTCACTCTGAATCACATGTGTCACAGCGCAGACGGAGGCCATGCGGCCCACCTTCGATCTGCTGGTTCTATACCGTTAGTAAACGTGTGTCTCAATTCGTATTTCCGTGCCTTTTCTGTGTAAATCTGCACATCTGAACATGACCACCGAATTCTCTTTCGGGTCCATTGAATCTTCCTCTTTGTCAATGTCAGATAGGGATTTACTGACACGAACCACTCCCTGTACGAAAACGTTCTTCCTAATGTCACTTTTACTTCTTTCTCTCCTGATTTTAAAACTCTGCCGAATCGTTGTGGATCCTTTCAGGCGTGGGAGCATTTTCACAACATTATTTCCTGTGTCTAGGCCTCTCATGATTTGCAAGGCTTCTGTTCTCCGTGGAGAGCAGTCCCAATTTTCCAATTTCGCTTCATTGCTGACATTCCTCAAACACCGCATCTCTGGCAAGTCGGAGTAGTAGAAGACCCAAAGCGAGATTCATACTCCTAGACCAACGAGCTAGATCCCAGGCGCACCCCATCGCCCGTACCCGCCCCACCTCTTGAACTAGCTGAGATTTGCTCAGTGTGAAATACATTTGAGATTGCTCTTAGAATTGCAAGCGGCAAACAGTTTCCAGAACAGCTGCTTCTCATTCTGTCTCCTTGCTACTGTTTGTCCCGTCCCCAGGAACCGAGCTCTCTCCACTGTCAGATAATTCAACCGTTTTGTTTCTAAACATTTTTCTGATACCCAGATGGCCAGTGATAAGCATTGCCCTCCTCAACATAGGGTACAGAGAACAGGAGAAGACCACAAAGACCTCCACGAGTGTGTCACCTCAACTGTGCACATTGGGCCAGTATATCCATGTGAAATATTTATGTTGAGTTTTTTGGGAAGCAAATGAGAAGGCGAGGTGCAGAACAGAGCGCCCTTAGACAGGAAAGCTGCTAAAGACGACATTACGTGAATAGGAGAGAATAGGACATGGCGGATTTTAGGCCCTAAAATCATGGAACTGTAGGTGGGGCTGTCGGGTCTTCAAGTGGAAAATGAGGCGTTGTTCTTCCATCTGGAGCTGACCTTTGCTGGAACACTGCTGCATGCCTGAGACTGAGATGTTGGCCAGGGAACAGGGGGGCGTGTTAACGTGGCGGGCAACCAGAAGCTCAGGGCCTTTTTTGCGGGCAGAATTGAGATGTTCTGCGAAACAGTCACCCAGTTTGTGCGTCATGCTACGTTGGGGAAACGACACTGTGAGCAGCGAATGCAGTAGACTAGGTTGTGGCAAATGTGCAGGTAAAGTGCTGCTTCACCTGGCAGGTATGTTCGAGTCCTTGGATATTCAGGAGGGAGCAGGTAAATGGGCAGGTGTTACACATTCGGCGGTTGCCTTGGCACTATGGGAGGTGGGTGTGGGGTGTTGCGAGTGAAGGAAGAGTGGACCCGAGGTGTAAGCCCTGCCCATTTACCTCCTCTCATATATAAATCCGTGTAGTTGGAAGAACGTTCCATAGAATGATTCAGTACCACGTGACTCACGAACTAATTTGTATTCATGTTCCGGGGCCAGCATCATTATTGTGTCACAGCAGCTGCAGGTCATCACCGGGGGCTCGCCCTATGACGTCACGGTGCGCCTGGAAGCCCCGGGACAAAGAAACCTCCCTGTGGGTCAGGACAACCCTGCATCGGGAAGCACTGGGATGGCCAACCACTACCAGTTAACATGGGGAACACATCTCCACATTAAGCAGCCTCGAGGCAAACTTCCCGTCCTTCCACTTAAAGTTCAAGAGCCCTCAGACCGAAATTCCCCAGGTCAGTTTGGAAGAATGTTTTCCAGGTGTTCGCAAAGTATATCTATGAGCACTTTGATAAAGTTTAAATTTTGCGAGTGTTGAAATTTTGTGCTTTTGAGCGAAATCAAAGTTCGAAAAAACAGAATGTGGGAATTTAGACAGAGTTTATATTTGCGCGTCGGCGATATGTCTGCGGGTGCGTGATGGGAGCATCACCCAGAAGGGAAACCATCTCTCCTATTCAGTCAATGTCCTTTTTAGCAGCTTTCTCGTATAACGGCGCACTGTTCTGCACCTCGCCTTCTCATCTGCTTCCCGAAACACTTCGACATATATACTTCACATTGATATACAGGCCCAATGTGCACAGTTTAGATGACACACTCGTGGAGGTCTGCGTGGTCTTCTCCTGTTCTCTGTGAGGAGGGCAATGCTTGCCACTGGTCACTCAGGTGTCGGAGAAAAGTTTAGAAACAAAACGGCTTAATTTCCTGCCAGTAGGGAGGGCCTGGTTCCTGGAGACGGGACAAATGGCAGCAGGGAGACAGAATGAGAAGCAGCTGTTCTGGAAATTCTTTGCCTGACCCCATCTAAAACACACGACCTCGCAACTGGAGGGAGAACAGCAAACACACCGACCCTAGATGGTCACGAGCCACCAACCTGTCAGTTAACAGCCGAACCCGCGGACCAATTGCGCCACAGAGACAGGCGGTGGCGTGGGCTGCACTAGCGCAGTGGGAAGGTTATTGGTGAATTCATAATTCAGCCTCCCCGCCTACAATTACAATTGTCGTCTATCGGTTTTACTTTTCCATAATAAAGCCTGGGACATTCATTGTGGAAACACCGGGGACAGTCTGACCCCACTCTCTCCAGACACATCCATGTCACGAGGAACTAGCTTTCTTACTCCGGGGCAGTCGCCCTTCGAGCCTTTCCGTGTTTTGCCTGTTCCCGAGTTCTCTCATTGGCTCGGAGGGGAGAAGGTGTTTGAATTCCTGATGTGCAGGAACGACAATTCTTTCAGTGTCTCAGATCAGTTCATGTCCCGAGAACATCAGAGTCAACCTCCCGGCCTCTTCAACAAGGGGACGGTGTCTGCACTGTCTCTGCTCAGTTGTGCAGTTCATCTTTCATTCTTATCTAACTCCGATTCCCAAAGAGTTTCTAAAGATTCACAAAGCTGGAGACTGGGATTTCTGTTTTGCTTCATAAACATTTTTCCATTTCCTAACTGACAATATTTTGCCAAAATCTCTTCCCAATTGTACTCCATGCTTCATTTCCAGGGATGCGGAATTTTTTGGGGGGGAGACATTCCCAAGGTTGGGAATGTTCGCTT
>NW_025189979.1:0-1916 GCF_004010195.1 Chiloscyllium plagiosum
AACTAGGATCGATAGATTCGTGATCATTCGGGGGATGAACAGTTACAGGAAAAGGGCAGGAAAGTGGATGTGGGGAATGCCAGATCAGCCACGATCCTACTGAATGGAGGAGCAGGCTCAAGAGGCTGAATGGCGTATTGCTGTTCCTATTTCTTGTGGATCCCGAGCCCTTCCCTCTGATACAGGGCCCTGGCTTCAGTTTGTGCCATTACTGAGAGTGCTGATGTTCCCTTGTGTAATATCATCAACGTAGCAGCTGCTGAAACCTCTTGCTCCTTTGTTACCTCTGAACACAATATGCCAATGTGTTCAGGGGAGGCGATGGCCACTTTATTGTCACCAGACCATTCACCCAGGTAATGTTCACGGGACTTGGATTCAAAACCTGCCACGGCAGATGGTGGAATCTGAATTCAATATAAATCTGGAATTAAGAGTCAAATGATGAAATCGTTGTGATTTGTTGTAAAAACTTATCTGGTTTCCTGCTGTCCAAACCTGGTCTGATCTACATGTGATTCAGATCCAATGTCAGCTGGTTGAATCTTCACTGCACTTTCAATCAAAACCTCCAGGCGGAGGTTCACTATAACCTCCCTACTTTTGTACTCCATTTAAAGGCCAATCTCCCTTTTGCCTTCCCGATTACTCACTAAACTTGGATGAAGAGTTCATGTCATCCTTACCACCTGCATTCTAATCAACTGTCTCTACTGCAGTCTTGGCAGTAGTACATTCACTTTACTTATCCAAGTAATTCATATAAATATAGTAAATAATTTTGTGCCCCAGCACTGATCCCTGTGGAACGTTGCTCGTTGTAAGTTGCGATCCTGAGCATGCCCCTGATCCCTCCTGTATCATTGGTTAGCCAATCATCTATCCATACGATTAGACTGTTTCCAATATCATGTGCATATCATTGGCTCTGCCAGCAAGTCTTCCCAAACTGTCCTTGAAAAAGTGGTGGTGAGATACCTCTTAAATTACTGCACAAATATGATGTGGTCGAAAATAAAGATTCAGGAGCGAGTTCCAGGATTTTGATCAATAACATCGAAGCAATGCGTATATGTCACAGTTGGAATGTTGTGTTCACACTTATCTCCTCTTGCTGGTTGAAGTGATGGAGTGGAAGTTGCTCTTGAACAGCCGCCACTCATATAATCAAGCCAGACTGATCGATTGTGGCCAGAGACACTGCCATTTTGCCTTCTCATCAATCTACATTCTTTCCATCCAAGTTTTAGTTACATCAAACTGCCACGCAATGCTGTTATGGCCACAGTAAACTATAATAACGTGAAGTTCGCAGGGATGATTTTCTACATCCGACTGCAATATAAACACAGATTTGGTTTTGGTTTCCAGTTTTGGTGGAACAAACGACATCGTATTGGTGGATAATTACAGTTAGTGCAGACACAGCTATCCATCGATAAATATTAATTCTGATCACTTCAATGGCCAAATTTCAATTCAGAAACCATGTCCACTCGGCTGCTTGTAACATAGACAACATGACAAAGTGGCTCATAGGAGGAGAAATGGGGCATTGAGGAGGAGTGAAATGTTTGCTTTTGGTCACCTCCACAATTGTTAGAAAAACAGGTTGAAACGATTCTTAAAAGGTGGCTGAAGTAATAATGTGGCATAACACTTCAGACAGCGCAAAGTGGAAGATCACTTCCTAGTGGAAGAAAAAGATATTTCTTATTTCTGAAAGAACTGGGAAACAGAAGAGGGAATGAAATCTGACTTGGGAACTATTTCCTATTTGTTGAGAATGTTGTTTCATAACAGTCTTGGTTCAGAGCATAAGCTCTTCATCAGGAATAAAGGGTGGCCCAAGGGGGCTGAGAGGTAAATGGGAAGGAAGTGGGGCTGGATGAATGGCAGCGGGGAATGCAATAGGT
>NW_025189979.1:2367-2962 GCF_004010195.1 Chiloscyllium plagiosum
AGTGAACTGCTCTTTTTGTAAAAAACCATAAGTTCTTGATGTATTTTCACAACTTACTGGTATTCACATCTGCACATTCAATGTCAAACTCTGACATCAGAAATGAAATTACACCATTAATTTTGACTTTCAATATTCGAAGAAGCAAATTAATAGCACACAGTCAATACCCAGTCTGATTAATATGAAATTAAATTTAACCAAAAAAACATAAAACCAAGCTGGGAGATAAGAAATGGGGGAAGGGCATAAAGCAAGAAATGCAGCATCATAGAGGGTGGTCCTCCAGGGAGTGTATTTTACCAACTACCGCTGCTAAATATAAACACTCTGATATGATCCTCCGGTTTTAATGTAAACCATAGCCCCATACAGTAGGTACCATTTAAATGAGTTAAAAATACAAGCCTTGAGCAAATCCAGCCTCCAGCCTTACCGCCGGCTTCTTGGAGCTTGGACCTTCCTCAAGCTCCGGCGGGTCGTTGAACTCCTGGGCTCCAGCTGCCACTCCTCCACTGAAGAAGCTTTGGGAAGCAGATGCAAAGGCAAGATACAGAACAGAGCACCATTGTAAATGAAAGCGGCTTACGGAGAC
>NW_025189979.1:3057-3312 GCF_004010195.1 Chiloscyllium plagiosum
GGCTCCCAGTAGCTGGATTGTGGATCAGTTTAAAGTAGGTCCTATATCTCTGATTACATTGGTACACAAGGCAGTGAAGAAAAGTTTCAGCACACTGGCCTTCATCAATTAGGGAATTGAGTTTCGATGTTGGCAAGTTATTTTGTAGTTATACAGGACATTCATGAGGTTGCACCTGGAATATTGTGATCAGTTTGGTCCCCTTGGTGTTCTGACTTCTGCCTTCTTCAACTCTGGGTTTGTGTTGAACTTGAT
>NW_025189980.1:0-1540 GCF_004010195.1 Chiloscyllium plagiosum
CCAGGACTTTTAGTGTCTCCTCAGTCAAGGGCATTGACTCTGTGCTGTCTGTTTACATATATATATAAAACCACGAGATTCAGAATCACCTCAGTCTATGGCACGGACTCTGTGATGGATGGTTAAATAAACATGCACATCCAGGAGATTTACATTATCCTCAGTTTGGGACACAGACTCTGTGCTGGCTAGTTAAATAAATGGATACAACCAGGAGATGTAGAGTCTCTAGTTTAGGGCACTGAATGCGTGTTGGCTGGTTAATATATACATAACCAGGAGATTGAGTCTTCTCAGTTTAGGGCACTGACTTTCTTTTGGTGAGTTAAATAAATATATACAACCAGGAATTTAGAGTCTCCTCAGTTAAGGGCACTGATTCTGCGATGTCTGGTTAAATATATATAACAAGGATATTTATAGACTCCTCAGATTAGGGCACTGACTCTGTGCTGCCTGGTTATATAATTATATAGAAACAGGAGATTTAGAGTCTCGTCAGTTTAGGGCACTGATTCTATGCTGGCTGATTAAATAAACATATATAACCAGGGCATTTCGAGTCTCCTAGTGCACTGACTCTGTGCTGAGTATTTAAATATACACAACCAGGAGATTTCGAGTCTACTCAGTTATTGGCACTGACTCTGTTCTGTCTGTTTAGCATATGTAATGAGCTGATTAATTAAATATTATCAGGAGATTTATAATCTCCTCATTTTCGAGAACTGACCGTATGGTGGCTGATTAAAACATTTTTAACCAGAGTATTTTGAGTCTCCTCAGTTTGCAGCACTGACTCTGTGCTGGCTGGTTAATTGTATATAACCAGGACGCTTTGAGCCTCCTCAGTTTCGGGCACTGACTGTGTGGTGTCTGGTTCAAATTTATATAACCAAGATATTTAGACTCTCCTCAGTTTGGGGCACAGACTGTGGGGTGGCTGGTTAAAAAATAGATATAAGTAGGTGTTTTAGACTCTTCTCAGTTCAGTGCACTGACTTTCTACTGTCTAGTTAAATAAATATGTAAAACCACGAGATTCCGATTCTCCTCAGTCGAGAGCACTGACTCTGTGCCGGATGGTTAAATGAACATGTACGTCCAGGTGATTTAAATTCTCCACAATTTAGGGCACTGACATTGTGCTGGCTGGTTAAATAAATATATACAACCAGGAGATTTAGAGTCTCCTCTGTTTCGGCCACTGACTGTCGGCTGGCGGGTTTAATAAATTATATAACCATGATATTTAGAGTCTCTTCTATTTGGAGCACTGACTCTGGGCTGGCTGGTAAAAAAAAATACGTATTACCAGGAGATTTAGAGTCTCCTCAGTCAAGGGCATTGACTCTGTGCTGACTGTTTGAACTCTGTGCTGAACCACGAGATTCAGTATCTCCTCAATCTGTAGTACAGACTCTGTGCTGGATGGTTAAATAAACATGCATATCCAGGAGATTTAAATTCTCCAGAGTTTAGGGCAGTGACTCTGTGCTGGCTAGTCTAATATATATAACCAGGTGATTTAGAGTCTGCT
>NW_025189980.1:1547-3312 GCF_004010195.1 Chiloscyllium plagiosum
GCTGGTTAATTAAATATAACCAGGAGATTTAGAGTCTCCTCAGTTTCGGGAACTGACTGTGTGGTGGCAGCTGGTTAAAACTATTATAACCAGAGTATTTAGATTCTCCTCAGTTTGGGGCACTGACTCTGTGCTGGCTGGTTAAAAAAACAGGTATAACTAGGAGATTTAGAATCTCCTCAGTTTGGGGCACTGCGTCTGGACTGGCTGGTTTAAAAACACAGATGTAACCAGGAGATTTAGAGTCTCCTCAGTTTAGTGCACTGACTTTCTACTGAATAGATAAATAAAAATGTCAAACCACGAGATTCCGAGTCTCCTCAGTCTAGAGCACTGACTCTGTGCCGGATGGTTAAATAAACATGTATGTGCAGGAGATTTAAATTCCCCACAACTTTGGGCACTGACTCTGTGCTGACTGGTTAAATAAATATATATGACCAGTAGATTTAGATTCTCCTCACTTTAGGGCTCAGACTACGTGCAGGATGGATAAATAGGTATTAATAACCAGGAGATTTAGAGTCTCCTTAGTTTAGGGCACTGATTGTATGGTGGCTGGTCAATTTTTTTATAACGAGAGTATTTAGAGTCTCCTCAGTTTGTGGCACAGACCCTGTGCTGGCTGGTTAAATAAATAGATGCAAACAGGAGATGTAGAGTCTCTAGTTTAGGGCACTGACAGTGTGTTGGCTGGATTAATATATATAACCAGGATATTTAAAGACTCCGCAGATTAGGCCACTGACTGTTGGCTGGCCGGTTAAATAAATTAATATAACTAGGAGATTTACAGTTTCCTCAGTTTAGGGCTCAGACTATGTGCTGTAGAGATAAATACACATATATATAAAACCAGGAGATTCAGAGTCTCCTCATTTTAAGGTTACTGACTCTATGTTGTCTGGTTAAATAAATATATACAACCATGAGATTTAGATTCTGCGCACTATAGGACACTGACTCTGTGCTGGTGGGTTAAATAAATATATAAAACCAAGAGATTTAGTTCTCCTCATTTAAGCGCACTGACTCTGCGCTGTCCATTTAAATATATATAACCCGGAGATTTAGAATCTCCTCAGCTTAGGACACTGACTGTGGGCTGGCGGGTTAAATACATTTATATAACTAGGTGATTTACAGTTTCCTCAGTTTAGGGCTCAGACTATGTGCTGTTTAAATATATACAACCAGGAGATTCAGATTCTCCTCAGTTGACGGCACTGACTCTATGCTGCATGGTTAAATAAATATATAATCAGGAGATTTAGTGTCTCCTCAGGTTAGGGAACTGACTGTGTTGGCTGGTTAAATATATACAACCAGGAGATTGAGTCTCCTCATTTTGCGTCACTGACTGCGCTGGCTGACTAAATAAATATACATAACCAGGAGATTTAGAGGCTGCTTATTGTAGGGCAGGCTGGTTAAGTAAAAACATATAACCATAATATTTAGAGTCTCCTTAGTTTTGGGCACTGACTGAGGCTGGCGGGTTAAATAAATATATTACCAGGAGATTTAGAGTCACCTCAGGTTAGGGCTCAGAATATGTGATGGATGAATAAATACATATATATATATATAACCAGGAGAAAATCAGTGCCCGAAACTGAGGAGACTCTAAATCTCCTGGTTATATATAATTAACCAGACTGCACAGAGTCAGTGCCTTAACTGAGGAGACTCTAAATCACCTGGTTATATATATTTAAACAAACAGCACTCTGTCAGTTCCTTGAAATGAGGAGACTCTAAATCT
>NW_025189981.1:0-1834 GCF_004010195.1 Chiloscyllium plagiosum
AGATGATTCTGGATAGGAGCAAGAGTAATAGGGATGTTGTTATGGATGACTTTAACTTTCCAAATATTGATTGGAAATACAATAGTTCGAGTACTTTAGATGGGTCAGTTTTTGTTAAATGCATGCAAGATGGTTTCCTGATACAGTATATAGAGAAACCAACAAGGGGCAAAGCCATATTGGATTAGATTAGATTACTTCCAGTGTGGAAACAGGCCCTTCGACCCAACAAGTCCACACCGACCGCCGAAGCGTATACCACTCAGACCAATACTCCTACATTTACCTCTTCACCGAACAATACGGACAATTTAGCATGGTTAATTCACCTAACCAAACCATTGGCTTTGTTAATAGGTAATGAACCAGGCCAGGTGTTAGATTTGGCGGTAGGTGAGCACTTTGTTGATAGTGACCATAATTTGGCTATGTTTGGTTTAGCAATGGAAAGGGATAGGTATTCAAAGTTTGTGAGAAGATTTGTAGCTCGGGTGCTCGTTGCTGAGGTTCTGTTCGCCGAGCTGGAAGTTTTTGTTGCAAACGTTTCGTCCCCTGTCTAGGTGACATCCTTGGCGCTTGGGAGCCTCCTGTGAAGCGCTTCTGTGGTGTTTCCTCCGGCTGTTATAGTGGCCTGTCCCTGCCGCTTCCGGTTGTCAGTTTCAGTTGTCTGCTGTAGTGGCCGGTATATTGGGTCCAGGTCGATTTGTTTGTTGATGCAGTTTGTGGATTAGTGCCAAGCTTCGAGGAATTCCCTGGCTGTTCTTTGTTTGGCTTGCCCTATAATAGTAGTGTTGTCCCAGTCGAATTCATGTTGCTTGTCGTCTGCGTGTGTGGCCACTAGGGATAGCTGGTCGTGTCGTTTCGTGGCTACTTGATGTTCGTGGATGCGGATCGTTAGCTGTCTTCCTGTTTGTCCTATATAGTGTTTTGTGCAGTCCTTGCATGGGATTTTGTACACTACATTAGTTTTGCTCATGCTGGGTATCGGGTCCTTCGTTCTGGTGAGTTGTGATTAAGGGTGGCTGTTGGTTTGTGTGCTGTTATAAGTCCTAGTGGTCGCAGTAGTCTGGCTGTCAGTTCAGAGATGTTCTTGATGTATGGTAGTGTGGCTAGTCCTTTGGGTTGCGGCATGTCCTCGTTCCTTTTTCTTTCCCTTAGGCATCTGTTGATGAAATTGCGAGGATATCCGTTTTTGGCGAATATTCTAGTTCTGGACTCCCCGACCCCAGGGAAAAAGACTTTCCCTATTTTAACTATCCATGCCCCTTATAATTTTGTAAACCTCTATAAGGTCATCCCTCATCCTCCGACGCTCCAAGCAAAACAGCCCCAGCCTATTCAGCCTCTCCCTATAGGTCAAATCGTCCAACCCTGGCAACATCCTTGTAAATCTTTTTTGAACCCTTTCTAGTTACACAACATCTACCCGATAGGAAGGAGACCAGAATTGCACACAATATTCCAACAGTGGCCCAACCAATGTCCTGTACAGCCGTAACATGACCTCCCAACCCCTGTACTCAACACTCTGACCAATAAGGGAAAGCATACCAAACGCCTTCTTGAAATGACAAAAAGTAGAGGACCCAGCACTGATCCTTGTGGCACTCCACTGGTCGCAGGGCTCCAGTCTGAAAAACAGCCCTCCACCACCACCCTCTGTCTTCTACTTTTGAGCCAGTTCTGTATCCAAATGGCTCGTTCTCCCTGTATTCTATGAGATCTAACCTTGCTAATCAATCTCCCATGGGGAACCTTGTCGAACACCTAACTGAAGTCCACATAGATGACATCTATCGCTCTTCCCTCATTAATCCTCTTTGTTACTTCCTCA
>NW_025189981.1:2038-3313 GCF_004010195.1 Chiloscyllium plagiosum
CTCTCTCTCAGGGTGATATCTGTACACTGACTGGTGTCTCTCAGTCCTCTCTCTCTCTCTCTCAGGGAGATATCTGTACACTGACTGGTGTCTCTCAGTCCCCCCGCTCTCTCAGGGAGATATCTGTACACTGACTGCTGTCTCTCAGTCCCTCCCCTCTCTCTGTCAGGGAGATATCTGTACACTGACTGGTGTCTCTCAGTCCCCCCTCTCTCTCTGGGAGATATCTGTACACTGACTGGTGTCTCCCGCTCCCCCGTCTCTCTCCCACATAACAATTTACCAACGACGAGAGAGCAGAGAGTCTGTTTTGAGCAAGTTTAATCTTTATTGGTTTCATTGATGGTGCTTGGCTGTGTTTTGAGCGATAGGGTGCTGTGGGAGCGCTGAGGGGAGATGTGGTTGGGGAGGTGGGCTCTGTAGCAGGGTCCTGTGTCCTTGTGCGACTCAGGGTAATGTCTGGTCATGCCAGTGGGCTGGGGAGTGGGCACTGGCAACCCAAGTCAACAAATCTTCATCGTGCCTACTGGCATGCTTACCCATAGGAATATGACTGGACACAATCCCAATGGATCTAACCCCTTACCGTTCACTCCCATTGGACACAATCCCAATGGATCTAACCCCTTCCCATTCACTCCCATTGGACACAATCCCAATGGATCTAACCCCTTCCCGTTCACTCCCATTGGACACAATCCCAATGGATCTAACCCTTTCCCATTCACTCCCATTGGACACAATCCCAATGGATCTAACCCCTTCCCGTTCACTCCCATTGGACACAATCTCAATGGATCTAACCCCTTCCCGTTCACTCCCATTGGACACAATCCCAATGGATCTAATCCCTTCCCGTTCACTCCCATTGGACACAATCCCAATGGATCTAACCCCTTCCCGTTCACTCCCATTGGACACAATCCCAACGGATCACCCTTATTTTCACCGGACACTATCCCAATGGATCAACCCTCCCCCATTGGACTCCATTGCAATGGATCAAACCCCTTCCCATTGGACACAATCCCAAGGGATCAGCCCCGCCCACTCACTCCCATTGGACAGGACAGGGGGTGGCTGCCTTATGAAGGATGAGTCTTTGAACCCTGTGACCTTTGACCCATGGAGCGCCACGTTCCCATTCCCGTCAGCTGTGTTCCTGGGTGTCCCCTGTGAGTCCAGCCTTCAGAGTTCCTGAAGATTTGCCACTTGATGGGATCACCGGGGCAATCCCTCCTTTGTCTGGATTGGATCACTACCCCCCCCCCCCCC
>NW_025189982.1:0-3313 GCF_004010195.1 Chiloscyllium plagiosum
CTCCCCCCTCCCCCACCCCAGTCACCTGCTCTCACCCCTATTTCCTCCCAATGGCGAGGTTTGGTTGAAATGGCTGTGGCAGCCTTTGTCCCCTCCCTCAGTCAACTCTCCACCCCCAAATCTACCACTCTCTTTCTCTCCCCTCCCCCAACCCCTCGGTTGTGGGCAGGGGATGGGAGAGGGTGGTAGTTCAGGCCTCTGGCCTACCCCCTGGGTGGAGGAGGAGGTGGTAGTTCAGGCCTGAGTCCTACCCCCTGGGCTGGGGAGGGTGTGGTAGTTAAGGCTGAGGCCAAACCCCTGGGAGGGGGAGGGGATGGTAATTCAGGCTGGAGCCTACCCCTGGGCTGGGGGTGTGTGAGGGTTGGTAGTTCAGACTGAGGCCTTCCCCCCCCCGAGGGAGGGAGGGTGTGATAGTTCAGGGCTAGGCCTAGCCTCTGGGTGGGGAAGGGGGTGGTAGTTCAGGCTGAGGCCTTCCCCCTTGGGGTGGAGAGGGTGGGAATTTGGGGGTAGGGCTTCCTCCTGGAGGGGAGTTTGTGGCAGTTCGGGGCAGAGGCCTACCCTCTGGGGAGGGGAGGGTGTGGTAGTTCAGGCCTGAGGCCTACACTCTGGGGAGGGAGGGTGTGGTAGTTCAGGCCTGAGGCCTACATTCGCCTGAGGCCGACACTCTGGGGAGGGGAGGGTGTGATAGTTCAGACCTGAGGCCTACACTCTGGGGAGGGAGGGTGTGGTGGTTCAGGCCTGAGGCCGACACTCTGGGGAGGGGAGGGTGAGCTAGTTCAAGCCTGAGGCTTACCCACTGGGGATGGAGGGTGTGGTAGTTCAGGCCTGAGGCCTACACTCTGGGATGGAGAGGGCGTGGTAGTTCAGGCCTGAGGCCGACACTCTGGGATGGAGAGGGCATGGTAGTTCAGGCCTGAGGCCTACACTCTGGGATGGAGAGAGCGTGGTAGTTCAGGCCTGAGGCCGACACTCTGGGATGGAGAGGGCATGGTAGTTCAGGCCTGAGGCCGACACCCTAGGATGGAGAGGGCATGGTAGTTCAGGCCTGAGGCCGACACTCTGGGATGGAGAGGGCATGGTAGTTCAGGCCTGAGGCCTACACTCTGGGATGGAGAGAGCGTGGTAGTTCAGGCCTGAGGCCGACACTCTGGGATGGAGAGGGCATGGTAGTTCAGGCCTGAGGCCGACACTCTGGGATGGAGAGGGCATGGTAGTTCAGGCCTGAGGCCGACACTCTGGGATGGAGAGGGCATGGTAGTTCAGGCCTGAGGCCGACACTCTGGGATGGAGAGGGCATGGTAGTTCAGGCCTGAGGCCGACACTCTGGGATGGAGAGGGCATGGTAGTTCAGGCCTGAGGCCGACACTCTGGGATGGAGAGGGCATGGTAGTTCAGGCCTGAGGCCGACACTCTGGGATGGAGAGGGCATGGTAGTTCAGGCCTGAGGCCGACACTCTGGGATGGAGAGGGCATGGTAGTTCAGGCCTGAGGCCGACACTCTGGGATGGAGAGGGCATGGTAGTTCAGGCCTGAGGCCGACACTCTGGGATGGAGAGGGCATGGTAGTTCAGGCCTGAGGCCGACACTCTGGGATGGAGAGGGCATGGTAGTTCAGGCCTGAGGCCGACACTCTGGGATGGAGAGGGCATGGTAGTTCAGGCCTGAGGCCGACACTCTGGGATGGAGAGGGCATGGTAGTTCAGGCCTGAGGCCGACACTCTGGGATGGAGAGGGCATGGTAGTTCAGGCCTGAGGCCGACACTCTGGGATGGAGAGGGCATGGTAGTTCAGGCCTGAGGCCGACACTCTGGGATGGAGAGGGCATGGTAGTTCAGGCCTGATGCTGACACTCTGGGATGGAGAGGGCGTGGTAGTTCAGGCCTGAGGCCTACACTCTGGGATGGAGAGGGCATGGTAGTTCAGGCCTGATGCTGACACTCTGGGATGGAGAGGGCGTGGTAGTTCAGGCCTGAGGCCTACACTCTGGGATGGAGAGGGCATGGTAGTTCAGGCCCGAGGCCGACACTCTGGGATGGAGAGGGCGTGGTAGTTCGGGGCTGAGGCCTACCCTCTGGGGAGGGGAGGGTGTGGTAGTTCAGGCCTGAGGCCTACACTCTGGGGAGGGAGGGTGTGGTAGTTCAGGCCTGAGGCCTACATTCTGGGGAGGGAGGGTGTGATAGTTCAGACCTGAGGCCTACACTCTGGGGAAGGAGGGTGTGGTGGTTCAGGCCTGAGGCCTACCCTCTGGGAAGGGCGAGGGTGGGAATTTGAGGGCCAGACGGCCTCCTGGAGGGGTGTTGGCCGCGGTTCAGAGCCTCAGCCTCAGCGCCCCGGCCCTGCCCCCCCCCCCCCACCAGCCCCGGAGGGAGGGGGCTGGGGCACGTATTGGCGGCAGCGGCTTCCCCCCAGGTGGGGCCCGCAGCTCAGGCTCACCTCGAGGGAGAGGCTGCCATAGCTGAAGTAGCAGACGTGGGGGTGCCGTCCGGCTGCCAGCGGCTGGGGCTGGCAGGAGCCCAGCAGGTCGTCGTCGTAGCCGTGGTCCCGGTCCCAGCACTCGACCGTCAGGCCGGGGCCCCCCTCCCCCTCCTCGGGCCCCAGCTGCACCTCCCCCAGCCGCAGGGTCACCCCCCACTCTGGGTTGTTGTTGTTGGGCACCACCGCGGTGGTTGCCACCAGCTCGGGGCCGGTCGCCGGGCGGTACCGGGCCCGCACGTAGGCGTCGGTGCTGCCCGCGTAGTCGCCCCACAGGTCCCGGCCTCGGGTCACCGTCACCTCCAGCAGGCCCCAGCCCTTCCCCCGCGGGCAGCACAGGCCGTCCACCTCCTGGGTCTGGCGGCAGCGGCAGGAGCACGGCTGCCGGGGATCGGGCGCCGAGCCGCGGCGGCACCGGCCCGAGCAGTTGCGGCCCTCCCCGGCCTCGGCGTGGCCCAGGATGTAGGCCTCCAGCTCCCGGCGCAGCTGGCGGCGCCGGGGCTCGGCCGGACCCCCCGGCAGCAGGTGGTGCAGGGGCTCCAGCACGTGGTAGACCACCCCCGGCTGGCCGGCCAGGCCCGAGAGCCAGGCGCCGAAGTCGGAGGCCTGCCCGGGCGAGAGGAGCAGGTCGGCGGCCGCTGCCCCGATGGGCCCCCCGGTCACCTCCACCTGCCGGTCGCTGTACTCCTGGCTGAAGCTCCGCTGGCCCGACAGCTTGGCACGGGCCTCCTGGCAGGCGTGGTACTTGGCGTCTGCCTGCACCTTGGTGCCCATCTTCGCCTCGGCCTCGATGTCCAGGCAGTCCTTGACCTGAAAGCAGTACCACACCAGAGGGAGCATT
>NW_025189983.1:0-1475 GCF_004010195.1 Chiloscyllium plagiosum
TTCACTTATTGTGCGTGTGGACCAGGTTTTTACTTGTCATCAGACTTGCACACCTCAGTTGCAGTCATATTGAGGAATGATTGTGGCAATGTAGGGATTCATTTCCCTGTCTGAGCTGATTTTCCATGGACACAATGATACCAGGAACAAGCCATTCACCTGCTCAGAGTGTGGGAAGGGATTTACTCTGTCTCTGACCTGCTGCGACACCTGCTCGTTCAAAATGATGAGGAACGATTTCAGTGTCTGAACTTCCGAAAATGCTTTAAAACGTCCAGCGATTAGTCAACCGAACACCACGTTTATACTAATGTGAAACCTTTCTCTCTCCGGACTTTGGAAAATGTTATCAAACCTTAATCTGCTTCATTCTGAGAAATATGCTCACATAAATACGAGTTCATTAAGATATATGGAGACCTGACGTCTGACCCACGTATCTGCTTCATCTCTGAGAAATATGCTCACATAAATACGAGTTCATTAAGATATATGGAGACCATTCGTCTGACCCACGTGCTCACCCGGAATAGAGACCTTTCCAATTCCAAATGTGTGGGACCCTGCTGCAAAGTCCGAGCGACCGGATGGCTCATCACCTTTCTCGCAACATTAACAGGTCTTTCTGAATGCCATGAATGCGAGAGGTGCTGCACAAGTTCCTGAATACTTACGTGTGTTCAACGTGTTCACATTGAATAAAGACAGTAATCATTATAAACTTTCTTGTGGACAGTTCATCATGAACGTCATCACATTGTGGAGAGATCTATCAACTATGTAGCCTGTGGGATGTGCTCTCTCGTCTCTGTAGAACTGATTTCCCATCGATATTTTCGAATTGTGAGAGACGTTTCAAGGAACCTACTCCAGGAATAGGTTCAAGCGATCATCTGAACTCTCAGTACACCATCTGGTTTGCAGTTGGCAGCAAGCATTTACCTGCTCCATGTGAGCAAAAGAGTTAGGTCACTCATCGACCCTGTTGAGAGAACAGAGGATCCCAATGAGGGAAGGAATTCACTCACTCATTGACCCTACTAAGGCAGCGTCGTGTTTACATATCTCAACAGCAATTGAACGTTGTTGTTCTTCACATTCAGGCCTGGAATCAAAGTTGGAATATTCTCGATAACAATCAAATAAATCAGCTTTGTGTTAAATGCTTTGAGTAGGTAATGAGCAACTTAGACGAAGTTAAGCCTGTGGAGGTGACCAGCTTGAATTTCCACAGACATATGTCAAGATGCAATACGGCAAACTGCTAAAGAAGAGGACATGGATTGAGTTTTTGCTGATTGGCAGAAGGCAGACAGTTGGGTAAAGGGGTCTTCTCCAGGATGGCAGCCCGTGACTAGTGGAGTTCAGCAGGAGTCAGTGTTGGCAACACATCTATTCACATTATGTATGAAGGATCCATTCAAAGGAACTGAGGGTGTTGTTGCTCCATTTGAAGAAGACACAATGATAGGCGT
>NW_025189983.1:1968-3313 GCF_004010195.1 Chiloscyllium plagiosum
AGAGTTACAGGAATTGTGTAGACATGTGAGTTTGGGTGTGATTCCCTTCGCAGGATTAGTGGGGGCTTCTTGGTCCGAATGGCCGGGTTCCACTTTGTTGGTTTTCCGTTAGAACAACGTTGATTGCAGAGATTTACGCCTTGTCATAAGACTTTTTTTAAAAAACAAAACCTGACAGCTTCCATATAAACACATGGTTTCAAGTGAATCTCTTGAATGATATAAAGAGTGGAGGGGCATTCTTAAGGAGGACATTATAAAGGTCAATCGAGGATCTGAGATGTCATCAGAAAATAAAATTAAGTATAGTCTGAAGAGAATCTACAAGTAATTAAGAATTTGACACCAAATAGGACCACTTTAAGACGAAAGTGCTCACCTTTGTCTTGAATCTCAGCAGATGAAGAGACATATAATGTTCACTTCGCGTCAGTTTATACAATGGAGAACGACATAACGGGTACAACTAAATATTGATGTTTTCAAAGTAGTTCACATTGAAAAGCAGAAGGGCTGGACGACCTGGAAAATATAAAGTTGGATATTTCTCTGGGATCTGATCTCCTGTATCCCGGAAACTTGTGGGAAGTTAGGTAAAGAAACCTTTGGGACTTTCGTAGAAATATCTTTATCATCCATTATGACGAGTGGGGCACCGAATGACCTGGAGATGCCTCACGTGCCTTTGTTTAGAAAGGAGTTCACGGAGAAGCCTGGGAGCGATAGACGTTTGTGTCTGATTAAGGTCGTGGGTAAGTTGTTTGGTGCAATTCTAAACGATAGGATTTATAGGAATGAATCGGGATAATCAGCATCGTTTTGCACAAAATTGATTGAGTTTTTTGAGGGGGTAACCAAGAAGATCAATGAGGACAAAGTAACAGACTTTGCTCACTTGGGCTTTAATAAAAGGTTTTACACGGTTCCACATGGTTGACTAATTCATAAAGTTAGATCGCATGGAGTTAAATGTAAGTTTTCCACTTAGATATAAAATTAGTTTAATAGCAGGATGCTGAGAATGGTGGTGCAGGGTCGTTTGCAGACTGGAGGACTATTACCAAATGTGACTCATGGGCTGAGCGCACATTTATTTCTTGTACATTTAAATAAATGATTTAGGTGGCAAGATAGAAGTAAGTTTGCAAAATTGGTAGTAGAAGGTTGTGAAGCGATTTTGTCGTCAGGTCAGTTTCTCTCTGGCCTCCAGTTTAAAAAGCGAGTGGGAAAGGAGTGGAGAAGGGCCATTTGTCCATCGTGAAGCACACGATATCAGGCATCCAACTATTCTTGTCCCGGTTTGCAGCAATGAGATTCTCCCTGCGATCTCAAATGACATAACAAT
>NW_025189984.1:0-3313 GCF_004010195.1 Chiloscyllium plagiosum
AAACATGCATACAGGGACATTTCATTCGGGATCGTTAGGTTAACCAATACAAGTAGAAAGAGTATTATGCAGGAAACATGCTCTTCTTCATTATCATTTGGAACACTCGTCTGTGAAAATAATCCCTCATTGTAATCAACATCTGTTTGGATTTCTCAACACCAGAGAACTGAGTCCTCAGTTTATAATGTTTTACTTGAGATAAAATAGGCATACTGAGTCAGCCAAACCACCCTGCTGGAGGTCCGATCACAGAATATTAGAGCAGTAGCCGTTTGGAAAATAGATTGCATGAATATGGGCGGCACGGTGGCACAGTGGTTAGCACTGTTGCCTCGCAGCGCCAGAGACCCGGGTTCAATTCCCGCCTCAGGCGACTGACTGTGTGGAGTTTGCACGTTCTCCCCGTGTCTGCGTGGGTTTCCTCCGGGTGCTCCGGTTTCCTCCCACAATCCAAAGATGTGCAGGTCAGGTGAATTGACCATGCTAAATTGCCCCTAGTGTTAGGTAAGGGGCAAATGTAGGGGTATGGGTGGGTTGCGCTTCGGGCTAATCTAATCTAATCTAATCTAAAATCTAATATAGAGGTCTACAGCACAGAAAACAGTCCCATCGAGTCCATGCCAGTCAAAAACAACCAACTTACTATTCTCTGATTCCATCTCCTCAGCACTTCACCCATAGCCTTAGCATCACAAATGCACATCTAAGTTTTTCATCAATGAGGATTTCTGCCTGCCCCATCTTTACGGACAGTAAGTTCCAGATTTCCCACAAACCTCTTTTTTTTCCTCACACCCTCCTCTAAATCTCCAGCTCCTTGCCTTCAATCCATGCTGGCCAATTAGGCGAAGAAGGCATATGGCATTCTGCCTTCATTGCCTGGGCATGGAGTACAATATTTGGCAAACCATGTTGCAGTGGTATAAAGTCCTTGCGAGGCCGCAATTGGAGTATTGTGTGCAGTTTTGGTCGCCACACTACCACAATGACGTGAATGCTTTGGAGACAGTGCAGAGAAGGTTCACTAGGATGTTATCTGGTCTCGAGGGCGTTGGGTATGCGGAAAGGTTAAAACAACAAGAATCGTTTTCACCGAAAAGACGGTGGCTGAGAGGAGACTCGATTGACATCTACAAAATTATGAGGTGCATTGATATGGTAGATAGTCAGAAGCTTATTTCTCGGGATTGAAGTTTCAATTATAAGGAGACACAGGTTCAGGATACGAGGAGTAAAGTATAAGGGAGATATACGAGTTAATTTTTTTTCACACAGTGTGTTGGAGGGGCTCCACAGCACAACTAGAAGGGGTGGTGGAAGCAGGATCGTCGGTGACATTTAACAGGCATTTGGATAGTCACATGAACAGGAAGAGAATTGTGGGATACAAACCAAAAAAATCAGGAGGTTTTTTTTTAGTAAGGTTCGGGCATTATGATAAGCACAGTCTTGGAGAGCCGATGGGCCTATTTCTGTTTTGTTCTTTTTAAGACCCCCAACCCCAATAAGTGATCACTACATTAAAATCTAAAAGTATCACCTTTGGGGGTTAAAACATGGAAAGATGTAAGAGAGTAATCAGGGAACCGGGGACTGAGTTGGATATTCACAATTCGATCAAATGGGCGAGTTGGCGAGAAGAGCCAAATTGACTATTCCTAGTTTCTATGAGAACCGGAGAAATAAGCTGGATGGTCGGGCATGTTCATAACGAATGGTAGATCAAGGTATAAGGGCTGAATTCCCTCCCACTCAGCCTCCACATATCCAAGGAAAACTGCCCTGTCTGACGGCTCAGATGTTCGAACAGAATTTCTAACAGGTTACGATGCACTATCACTGTGTGGGGGTCTTTAATCACACCGATACAATGGCACTCACCAGCAGTGTGTGCTGCTCCAACTGCTGCATACTCCAGATGTCTGGCTGCTGCCCCTTCACCAAAAGGTTGGGATCTAGTTCCAGTTGAAAGGGGAAGGAAAGTAAGTCGTCATTTCGACCACACTGCTTCAAAAAAGCATGTTCAGCTTCAACAAAACGACAAAGCTATCACACAAAATACAAAACCCAGCGATATCTGGTATTCCCTGAAACCACGCCCCTGCTTTCCATCTAAACATGGAGATTTTTCACCCTCAAGGAGCTACCCAGATCTTCATCTTGTTTCCACTAATGTCCTTTGAGGAAGGGAATCTGCCGTCCTTACCCGATCTTGGCCTGCATGTGATTCCAGACGCTGGTTAACTACAACTGCACTCTGGGGCAACTATGGATGTGCAATAAATGCTGGCCCAGCCAGTGACACCCACATTACTATGAATGAATGAACACAGTTTGGGACTTTTTCTGGAGTATGGTTTCCCCGGTTTGGCAATAATACTCGTGTTAAAAGGATGCAGACATATCCAAGCTCCCTCTATGACTTTTTCATTTCGGTCATCTCTCCCTGATTAAAAGGAATCGCGATAAACAAAGGCAAATATAACACTGTAGTTTCAGTCACTTACTCCCTGAGCTGTGATACAGTTGACGAATTGCCTGAAGAGAGACAGAGAGAATATTCTCAGCATATTATACAGTAGCTATGCATTGTTATAGACAGTACCTGCCAAGACCTTATCTCACTCATAAACAGAGAACAAACGGCACGGTGACACAGTGGTTAGCACTGCTGCCTCACAGCATCAGAGACCCGGGTTCAATTCCCGCCTCAGGTGACTGACTGTGTGGAGTTTGCATGTTCTCCCCGTGTCTGCGTGGGTTTCCTCCGGGTGCTCCGGTTTCCTCCCACAGTCCAAAGATGTGCAGGTCAGGTGAATTGGCCATGCTAAATTGCCCATAGTGGTAGGTGAAGGGCAAGTGTAGGGGTATGGTTGGGTGGCGGATCGGTGTGGACTTGTTGGGCCGAAGGGCCTGTTTCCACACTGTCGGTAATCTAATCTAATCTAATCAAACGCATTAATAGATGATAATTGTCAAACCCGTCTCAATACACATTAAACAGCTGCATTGGATTCGGGTGATGGGGAGGATTATGATGAGGGTTAAGAGTTACTTTGAGTGTTTTGGTGAGGGCCACGGTTAGCGTTATGTTAAGAGTTAGGTTTAAAGTTGGAGTTATGATTAGGAGTATGGTTTGGAGTAAGGTTAAGATTAGAGTCAGAATTAGATTTAGGGTTAGTGCTAGGGCTAGAGTTAGGTTTAGGATTAGCGTTAGCTGTTGCATTCAGGCCGGATAGATTTAAAGTTATGGTTCTGTTTGAATTATGTTTAAGTCAAAGGTCAGATTTTACGTTAGGGAGTTTTGAGC
>NW_025189985.1:0-3313 GCF_004010195.1 Chiloscyllium plagiosum
GAGTGAATCACAAAGAAGGAATTTCATCAAAGCTGCAACTGTCTCGCTTCCCCACTCGCCCTCCCCGTGTACATTTCCCTGCTCGTCAGTGATTTAAGGAAAACCAAATGGATGCGATGTCATTCTGTAGCCTCTCTGTCGATTCCTCCGTTTCAGTTCCGACGTGGCTTAGATCACGGGGCGCACCTTAATACTAGCGACGCTATGAAAGCACAGGTCCAGAGGTTCCTCTGAGAGTGTAATTTCTTTCGTTGCTGTTGCTGATTGAATGAGCCACTAACGTGCGAACTGCTCCAAAACATGATTCAGGACCTCTGGTGCCAACTCTCGCACGTTGAATAACGACAGACAGCTTCCAAATGAGGTCTTTCAGAGACGACTTTGGTGTACATTTGACAGACAGACTAGTTTAGGAATCCGTGGTGCGCTGTGGCACCAGCGCATCAGCTTCTTCCCTGTCTTTGAACCGGGCCGCCTGCGCAAGCAATGCAAATGCCGTACTGCTCTTCGTGAAAGGATCAGAAGGCGGTAACTACCCTCTCAAACAGAATGGCATATGAACAGAACCAGGTTGGAGAAAAACTTTATAATGCTTTGCACAGTAATTAAATGGAGTTGCATTACATTTCATTACGAGAGCACATTTGTTCAAGCAAATTCGAACGTAGGTTTGCAGGTGGGAAAGCAAGGAAGAAAGCTCCGTTCTAGACCATGTAAAAGGCCGAAATTGAAGAACAAAGCAGTTTCTGCCCACTTTCGAAATGGGCACCTTTCGCGTGTAAGGCGAGCGTGATGACAACTACACTACAGAAACCAGCCTCAGCCAGCCGTGCTGCGGCTCAGCGGCATACAGCACTGACAGTTGAAGCCATTCTACCTTTCACCTTTCTGTTTCCAATAGCTTGTTGTTTCATGGGACTTGTTTAATTTTGGCTGTGTGGTGAGCATGGACGAGATACACCGAAGTATCTGTTTCCACGCGGTGTACCCCAATAACGTTGTGTTGCTTACACCGGCTTTAAAGGATTAATTTTTAGCGGAGCTTGCCGTCGCAGTCTGTGGCACAATCATTTAGTCTGTTCGACTCCTCACGGGAAAGGTAGTATTTTGAAACACTGCAGAAACGAACGACTTCCTTACTTTTGCTCCGACTGACCATACTCCGTGAAATTTTCCCAGATTCTCAGTTGAGGACTTTTGCAGCTGTAAGTTACCTCAGAAACCCTGTTAATTCGTAATGTATTGAGCGAATCGCAAAACAGGAAGCATTTAACCCGGAACACAAACAAAACCGGCAAACCCAATGCATTTTCAGACACAGTGAGCATGAATGCTAAATGTGAGACAATCCGGGGGCATGAGCCATAAATTAATCTCAGAACTAACAACAGGACAATTCCAAACTACTCTTTCAAACATACTGGAGACTGAGTGCACCACCACTTCCGAGACAATGCTGAAAAGAGAGAAAGAAAGAACATAACAAGAGTGGTCCATAAAAAGTGAATTCACCAATCACAGTCTCGATTAGATTACCTTTCCCTTCCGATGTCTCCAGGACGGAGATGAAGTAAATGGGAGAAATTCAATAACAAATGACATCGAAATTCATTGGAACGATTTTCTCATTGGCCAGAATACCAACTAACGACGAGTCGAGTCACCGTATGACTTTGTTTCACAACAGCGATGAAATAACAGTCTCCATTCGGTTCCAGGAAAAATTCAACTTGCGTGGAACGTAATGCAACAGCAGAGTTGCTTGCGATTTTCCGCGCGGGAGGCAAACACGATCATGACAGCACAGACACTTCGGAAAAATCGGCACTTTTCCACACCACAATTAATTCCCCGTGAAGCAAACCCATTTTCCTTCTGTTTTAAACAGAAATGCAGCAGGGGTCGCAGCAGCATTTTTACGAACTGCATCGTTGGATGCGGTGGGATGTGAACCCACGCCTCAGTCGAGACTGGAGTCTTAATCTAGCACCTTAGACATCTCGGCCACACGACCAGCCCGCCATGGCCCGTTTTCTTGCACTTCCAATTGTGCTCCTGCATAACAACAAGTCACTGTGTCTGTATTTTTTTTTCAGAATAGGAGTCCCAAAGAATGTTCTCCACCCTAAAACCGGAGGTAACATGACGATCCGAGAACGACAGATCACATTGTGTGAATGCTCTGACCTCGGAGCCAGTTCGAGATGCCACTTTCCTTGCCTTTTTGCCTTAACCGTGCAATTCGCTGCAGAGATGTTCACACCTGGATATGAGCCACATGGATACCAACTGAGTTGGAAACCTGTGTGCGAATCGAGGAGAAGCGAGTCAATCAATTTTGCTAAATTCGGTGGTGCTTTTTAGAAATGCAGTTTCTGTTCAGCTCAATCTAAAAGCCAGTTTCTGAACATAGTGACAGAAGTCAAAAGGTAATTACCTCACCCCACCCTCACTCCGGAAGAGCTGCTAACTGTCCTTGAGTGCTTTTTGTTCTCGATGTGAAGAGCTTTCACGCCTGAGTCACCTTCACGTCTCTGGTTGCTGGGTGAATCACAAAGAAGGAATTTCACCAGAGCTGCAACTGCCTCACTTCCCCACTCGCCCGCCCAGTTTACATTTTCCTGCTCGTCAGTGATTTAAAGAAAACCAAATGGATGCGATGTCATTCTGTAGCCTCTCTGTCGATTCCTCCGTTTCAGTTCCGACGTGGTTTAGATCACGGGGCGCACCTTAATACTAGCGACGCTATGAAAGCACAGGTCCAGAGGTTCCTCTGAGAGTGTAATTTCTTTCGTTGCTGTTGCTGATTGAATGAGCCACTAACATGCGAACTGCTCCAAAACATGACTCAGGACATCTGGTGCCAATTCTCGCAAGTTGAATAACGACAGACAGCTTCCAAATGAGGTCTTTCAGAGACGTTTTTGGGGTACATTTGACAGACAGACTAGTTCAGGAATCCGTGGTGCGCTGTGGCACCAGCGCATCAGCTTCTTCCCTGTCTTAGAACCGAGTCGCCTGCGCAAGGAATGCAAATGCGGTACTGCTTTTCGCGGAAGGATCAGAACGCGGTAACTACACTCTCAAACAGAATGGCATATGATCGAAACCGGGTTGGAGAAAAACTTTACAATGCTTTACACAGTAATTAAATGGAATTGCATTCCATTTCACTACGAGAGCAGATTTGTTACAGCAAATTCGAAGGCAGGGTTGCAGTTGGGAAAGCAAGCAAGAAAGCTCCGTTCCTGTCCATGTAAATGGCTGCATTTGAAGAACAAAGCAGTTTCGACCCAGTTTCAAACTGGGGATC
>NW_025189986.1:0-3313 GCF_004010195.1 Chiloscyllium plagiosum
CAGCAGGTTGTTGAAGTGCCAGTACGCGGAGCCGAGCCTGGCGCCGAACGGAAGGAGTTCCTCCCACACCAGGTGATGGTCTGTGCACAACACCTGCCGCATGGAGGCCTTCGGAAAACAGGAGGCGTACGCCCGCGAAACATACAGGCGGTCGATTCTGGACGCTCCGACCCCAGGCCTCACGAAGGTGAAGGCGATGGAGTCGGGATGGAGATTCCGCCAGACGTCCACCAGGTCGAAGGACTTGACCAAGTCCCCCAACCTCTTCCCCGACGCCCAGCCAGTGCGGGCACCGCCGTGATCCCTGCCCTCGAGGACGCAGTTAAAATCTACCCCGAGGTCGACGCACTGGTTCTCGTCGGTGGAAGCGAGATGAGCGGACACCTCTTCGAAGAAGCTCGCTTGCCTCGGCCCGGCCAGGGGAGCGTAGACGTTCACCAAGTGAAGCACCACGCCCCCCAGCCGAACAGTCAGGTGAAGCAAACGGCCTGGCACTGGCTCCCTGACTCCCAAGATCTCCGGCTGAAAATGCGGGGCCAACAGGATAGCCACCCCGCCAGATCTGCGGGTGAGGTGACTCATGTAGACCCCCCCTCGCCACTCCAGGAGCCAGGTGGCTTCGTCTCCCGGGGTAGTGTGGGTTTCTTGCAGGAAGCACACCGCATACCTCCCGTCCCGAAGGACCGAGAGGGTCTGGAATCTGTGCTGTGACTCCCTGCTGCCGTTGATGTTGAGGCTGGCTATAGTCGTCTCCATGTCGGAAGCTTTGTGCAACCACCACCAGTACAATTAATAAACCTATCTACATATTTACAGGGAGGACGAGGGAGGGGCACTGAAGTCCCTCGCCCTCACCAGGAGTGCCCCCAGGAAGTTCCTGACTCGCTTTCGCTCATTAATGTCGAGCCCAGGAGCCTGGCGGGCAGCGTGGGCCGACCAGTAAACTTTTTCGAAAGAGCTCCAGCGGTCGAGCGCCAGTTGGGCTCTATCCCGGCGACCCTGAGTTTCCTCGACAAATTCCCGGAGTTCCTCGAGGGGGATGAGGGGGAGATTGGTGGGGGGCACCTGGGAATCAAAAATGTCACTGCAGACGGAGTCCGCGTCCTCCCCAGCGTCCGCCACCGATCCCAAACCCTCCTCCGGGAGGTCACGCTCGGTCACCGACCCCTCCCCCACCGAGAGGATGGGGGCTGGTCCGGCGCCACAAACCGGCCTCAAACCCCCGGCGACACCACCCCCAGGGTCACCGGCGGTACCTTACTCGGCGCACCCCTTCCCGGAACGCCCCGAGTTCGGGTCGTCAGGCGGCAGAGGCTCGGGGCCCCGCTCCTCTCCCGACACCGGGACGCCTGGCTCCTCGGGGAAAAGGTCATCCCCCAGGAAAAGGTCATCCCCCCAGGGCCAAGGCCCCCGGAAAAACCTCTGGCTTCGGTGCCGGGCTGGAGGTGTTGACTTCGAGGGAGGGGGAGTGTGTGCGGCGGCACCACCATCAGCCGTTGGCACGGGCTGGGCAGCCTTCTGGGTGGGGCAGTTTTTCCTTATGTGCCCCACCTCGTGGCACAAGTGGCACCGCACGCCGTCCACCGTCCAGAAGGCGCGGTAGGCCACACCCTCGTGGAGGACGGTAAAATTGCCCTCGGTGACCTCCTCCCGGGCCAGGCAAATAAATACCTGGGGCCGGAAGGAGTAGATGTGTCTGAGGGCAGGGTCCTTCAGACCGAGCAGAAGCGGTTGGACACCCGACCGGATTTCCCCCAAGGTGGTGAGGTGGGGGAGAAGGAGCTCGCTGGCAATGAAGGGCGGGACGTTAGAGATCACAACCCTCTGGGCCGTAACCTCCAGAGGGTCGACGGGCAGATGTGTCCTGCCCACAGTGAACCCCCTCTCCACGGCCAAGTGGACCGCCTGCTCGGTCTTCAGAAAAAAGACGGCCTTCCCGTACATCCGGGCCGCAGCGACGATGGCCAGTGGGCCGACCACACCAGCCATGGCCTTGCTGCAGGCCTCGATGGTCATGTTGGGGTGGGGATAGGCCTTTACCCCCAGGGGTTTGGTCAGGTGCCTGAAGGGGCTTATAGTTGAGACCGGGGTTGTGACAGCCGAGCCTAAAGCAGCGGCTAACCCGGCGTAGGTGCGGCTGGCCCCGGCAACCTTCGGGCTCGCCATATTCTGCCGCTGGGTATTATTGAGCCCCAGGCAGCGGTGGAGGTGGGCCCCTGGTAGCAGCAGTGATGGAGGCTGTGGGGAGGGGCCCAAGGCAAGTCCCAGGCAGCGACAGCGGAGCCTGTCTCAGGCAACAGCAGTGGTGGAAGCGGATCTCGGGCGAGTCCAAGGTAAGCCTTCGGTCGCAGTGGTGGGGGCAGACCTGTTGGGGAGATTCCCCGAGGCAAGTCCCAGGCAGCCCCAAAGTCGAGTCCCAGGCAGTAGTGGTGGAGATGGGCCCAAGGCGAGTCCCACACAGCAGCGGTGGAGGCAGGCCTCTGGCAAGTCCTGGGAAGTTCCCTTGGTTGCAGTGGATGGGGGCAGACCTGTTGGGGAGGGTCCCCAAGGCGAGTCCCAGGCAGCGGTGGCGGAGGCAGGCCTCAGACAACAGCAGCAGCGTTGGAGGTCCTGCGAGGGGCCCCAAGGCAAGTCCCAGGCAGCAGCGAGGCAGGACCCAAGCAGCAACAACCGAGGCAGGGCCCCCAAGACCAGCAGTGGCGAGGCCTAGGCTGCAACTCCAAAAGCAGGAGCCAGACCAAAAAGGCTCCCACCTCCTGCCTCTGCCTTCTTTCTCCTTCTTCTTTCTCCTTCTTCTGTCTTCCTTCCTTCGTAAGGCAGCTAGTACAGGGGCAGTGCCCCTGAAGGAGGAGAGTCCCAGCACGTGCACGCAGTCACTCACTCCCGCCGGCGCGCTGCTGGAAAGTGCCTCCCCTCCAAGGGCCGGTGCCCAAGAAAGTCACTGAAAACAGGAATGTTAGAAAAACCAAACACTGCCTCGTCATTCCTGCTTGTTATTTCAATAAATTAATCTCCTCTGTGTTTGAACAAACCCTCACTTTCCTGCACAGACTCAGCCTTCTGCTCAGCTGTCAATCATTAACATTGCCCCGCCCATCTATGATGTCACTGTCTGAGTACATTCCAGAAGCCTGTGGATGTCCTCCAGTGGGTGTCACTGAGTCGAGTCATTCTTGTTTAAAGTCAGGCTGAGATGTGACGTCATGTATTTAGATCAGAGACTGAAGACTGGGAGTTCACATCAGTCAGTTTGAGGGAAGTGAGAGAAGAGGCAGAGAGGATGCTGAGCTATCGGGCTTTCCACCCTTCACGT
>NW_025189987.1:0-3313 GCF_004010195.1 Chiloscyllium plagiosum
AAGTGTGAGGTCTTGCATTTTGGAAAGTCAAATGAAGCCAGGAGTTTCATGGTAGGGCCTTAAGGAGTGAAGTGGAACAGAGGAATCTTGGAGTTCAGGTTCACAGTTCTCTGAAAGTGGAGTCACAGGTAGACAGGGCAGTGAAGAAGGCTTTTGCCACACTGGCCTTTATTTAGTCAGGGTATTGCGTATAGAAGTTGGGAAGTTATGTTGCAATTATATAGGAAGTTGGTCAGTTTGCACTTGGAGTACTATGTTCAGTTTTGGTACTATGTTCAGTTTTGGTCACCTTGCTATCGGAAGGATGTTATTGAACTGGAAAGAGTGCAGAAGAAATTTACAAGGTTGTTGCCTGGACTCAATGGTCTGAGTTATAGGGAGAGGTTGGACAATCTAGGACTTTTTTCTTTCAAGCATAGGAGACTGAGGGGGCATCTTACAGAGGTGTATAAGATCATGAGAGGCAAGGATAGAGTGAATGCACTCAATGTTCTTTTCCCCAGAGTTGGGGAATTGAGGACTAGAGGGCATCAGTTTAAGGTAAAAGGGGAAAGAATAAAAGGGGGGAACCTGAGGGACGTTTTTACTCAGAGGGTGGTACGCATACAGAAGGAGCTGCCAGAGGAAGTGGTTGAGGTGGGTACATTAACAACATATAAAGGGCATTTGAACAAATACATGGATAGGAAAAGATTGGAAGGATATGGGCCAAGTGCAGGGAAATGGAGTTAGTGTGGACGTACAGTTTGGGCCAAAGGACCTGTCACCATGCTGTAGGACTCTATGTGAGTGTATGGAGTTGGGATCTCAGCTGGAGTTTGAAGAGATACTGATCAATTGTTGATGGAATTGAGAGTGGAGAGGACAATTGAGAGGAATTTAAGCAATGTACAAACTGGAATAATCCTTTAGACTCATTACGCCATTCAATTCAATCATGGCTAATCTGAACAATACCACTTCTGATGGTGCCGCACTCCATCAGTCCTGCACTGGAGAATGATCCTAAGCTTCAGTCTCTGCAGCAAGATTAGCCCCCATAACTTTCTCACTTGGAGATTAGAGTGCTAACTAAGCCACAGCTGACAATGATTTATAACATTTCAGAGGAAGAAAGAAAAATAGGAACATAATTAAGCCATTTGGCCCATTGTGCTGCTCTGCTAATCAAACAGATGACTTATTTCTATGCCATTTTCCCTGACTATCCCTAAATTTCTTTGTCTCAAGCATCCAAAAATCTAATGATTTCTGTCTTGAGTAGGCTCAAAGATTTCAGTATTTGATTCAATTTCTAAGAGTTAAGTCCCAAGACTGTGTCCCCAATGCTTTTTCTCCTGTAAACTGGAAGCCTGAAGTTTGATTTGAGTTAAAATGGAAAAGTGAGAGCAATAGACTTCAATGTTACTCTGTGTGAATGGTTTCGTGAAGCTAGAGTCAGAAAGTCAAGACAGATTCAAGGCATCTTCTGCACCACCAGACAGTTCACAAGGGAGAGATCCTTCAGGTGTAAGTTTTGCAATGAAACTCTGTGATGTGACATCGATGACACTCCTGATCAATGGTTCCCCCTTTTTTTAACCTCTTAGATATCTGCATCCTTTGCATGTTGTGTGTTTAAATTGAAGTAGAAGTATACAGTGGAAGATTAGCAAGTGAACATGTGGTTTCCAACTGGCTACATGGCCATACAGACCCCAGGGAAAATTGCTCCTGAGAAATCAGAACATTTACAATGCTGTCACAACTCACTGGGGCAGTATACTGGAATTAAGTCTGCACTATTCCCAGTCATCTTAACTGTGAAAATATTCAATTGAATACGCGAAAGTTCCCAATTTATTTTACTGACAAGAGTTTTACATTATTACTGACGATTACAAGAACTCACTCATCAGATTTCAGAATGAAACAGAAAATGTATTTATTTCAAACGAATTGTTTTTAACTGAAGGCAGAAATGAAACACGAATGACAACTTAGAACTCACTACAACTTAAATTCAACCCTTTTGAAAAATTTCCCATAAATGTACAAACAGGCTCACAAAGAGACAAGTCACAAATATTAAGCTGGGGTTGGGGGAAGGGTAGTGTTGCTTCGATCAGTTGAGTGGACAGCTGGTTAGCAATGCAGAGACGCCAACAGCCCAGGTTCAATTCGTACACCAGCTGAGGTTTACCATGAAGGTCTCAAACTCACCACTTTCCTGAGGTGTGGTGCCCCTCAGATTAAATTGCCACCAGTCATCTCTCTAATGAGAGAGCAGCCCTATGGTCCTCTTGGTCAATGTTGACTTTACTCCCTTATATTAAAGGTTGTGGAGAAGAAGCAAAAGTCAATGAAGCACAGTTCTGGCACCAGTGCAGATCCGAAGCAGCTGAGATTCTTTTCTTCAGTTTCCTTTTGACTTTTCGATGAAGACGAGGAGGTAGTCACAATGATTCTCACCCTTTCATTCACTGGTTGAGGTTTTACCCTTTCAGGGTCTCTGAAAATGGTTTCCCCTTTTCCTTCCAAGAAGGGAATTTGCACAGAGGGGAAGTAGCTAGCTGCTTGGAATGTCCTTTTACTTCTACACTTACAGAAAAGAGGCCAAGAAAACTGTTTTATCCTTCACAGACTGAATGTTCCTGCTGTATTCTCCAAACACAAAGCTGTAGTCACTGGCCAGGAACTAATCAATAAATTGTGCAATGCTGAGTATTCCTGATCACACACATTTAGAGTCACAGTCAAACAGCATGGAAACAGACCCTTCTGTCTAGCTAGTCTACACCAACCAAGTTACCAAACTAAACTAGTTCCATTTGCCTGTGTTTGGCCCATATCCCTTCAAACCTTTCCTATTCGTATTTATCCAAATGTCTTTTAAATGTTTTAACTGTACCTGCATTCACCACGTCCTCTGGTGTAAAAATAAAGTTGGCCCTTACATCCTTTTTAAACTTTCTTCTCTCACCTTAAAAATATGCCCCCTTAACAATATAAAGAACCTATTAAAAATCTGTCTCAAGACAAATTGTTCCTGGATATAAACCCACAGAGCAAAGTGTCTGACAGCCACTCCCACTGCCTGAGAAAGGCCACAGTATATATACAACTTATGAGTCCTGCTTATTCATTCTTTCCATCCTTTAACATTTTCTTAAAATTTTTGAGTTGTTTCTTTGTTGCTAGATGGTTTGTTTTGGTGTTCCTTTCTCCTGGATTGGAGATAGCACATGAAACAATGTTTTACTGAATTTGCCTTTGCCAAAAGTGTGTTTATGGGAGGCTAACCTATATTGGAACAGTAGATTATTAGTAATTA
>NW_025189988.1:0-729 GCF_004010195.1 Chiloscyllium plagiosum
GCAATACACTCAATGACCGACACAGGACACTCATAACCCACGCAGGACACTCAATGACCCACGCAGGACACTCAATGACCCACACGGGACACTGAATGACCCACGCAGGTCAGTCAATGACCCACGCAGGACACTGAATGACCCACACAGGAAACTCAATGACCCACGCAGGACACACAATGACCCACACAGGGCGCTCAATGACCCACACAGGACACTCATGACCCACGCAAGACACTCAATGACCCACGCCGGACACTCAATGACCCACGCAGGACACTCAATGACCCATGCAGGACAATCATGACCCACACAGGACACTCAATGACCCACGCAGGACACTCATGACCCACACAGCACACTCAATGACCCACACAGGGCACTCAATGACCCATGCAGAACACTCAATGACCGACACAGGACACTCATGACCCACGCAGGACACTCAATGACTCACGCAGGACACTCATGACCCACACACGACACTCAATGACCCACGCTGCACACTCATGACCCAAGCAGGACACTCAATGACCCATGCAAGACACTAATGACCCACGCAGGACACTCAATGACCCACGCAGGACACTCAATGACCCACGCAGGACACTCATGACCCACGCAGGACACTCAATGACCCACAAAGGACACTCATGTCCCACGCAGGACACTCAATGACCCATGCAGGACACTCATGACGCACACAGGACACTCAATGACCCACGCAGG
>NW_025189988.1:804-1210 GCF_004010195.1 Chiloscyllium plagiosum
GGCACTCAAAGACCCACGCAGGACACTCATGACCCACGCAGGACAATCAATGACCCACGCAGGACACTCAAAACCCACGCAGGACACTGAATGACCCACGCAGGACACTCAATGACCCACGCAGGACACTCATGATCCATGCAGTACACTCAATAACGCACGCAGGACACTCAATAACCCACGCAGGGCACTCAATGACCCACACCGGACACTCATGACCCACGCAGGACACTCAATGACCCACGCAGGACACTCAATGACCCATGCAGGACACTCAATGACCCACGCAGGACTCTCACGACCCACGCATTGCACTCAATGACCCACACAGGACACTCATGACCCACACAGGACACACAATGACCCACGCAGGACACTCAATGACCCACACAGGACACTCATCACC
>NW_025189988.1:1888-3313 GCF_004010195.1 Chiloscyllium plagiosum
ACGCAGGACACTCAATGACCCATGCAGGACACTCATGACCCACACAGGACACTCAATGACCCACGCAGGACACTCATGACCCACACAGCGCACTCAATGACCCACGACGGACCCTCAATGACCCACGCAGGACACTCAATGACCCACGCAGGGCACTGAATGACCCATGCAGGACTCTCAATGACCCACGCAGGACACTCAATGTCCCACGCAGGACACTGATGACCCTCGTTGGACACTCAATGACCCACGCAGGACACTCATGATCCACGCAGGACACTCATGACCAACAAAGGACATTCAATAAACCACGCAGGACACTGATGACCCTCGTTGGACACTCAATGACCCACGGAGGACACTCATGATCCACACAGGACACTCATGACCAACAAAGGACATTCAATAAACCACGCAGGACACTCATGACCCACGCAGGACACTCAATGACCCACGCAGGACACTCAATGACCCACGCAGGACACTCATGACCCACGCAGGGCACTCAATGACCCACGCAGGAATCTCAATGACCGACACAGGACACTCAATGACCAACGCAGGACCCTCATGACCCACGCAGGACACACAATGACCCACGCAGGACACTCAATGACCCACGCAGGACACTCAATGACCAACACAGGACACTCCCTGACCAACGCAGGTCAGTCAATGACCCACACAGGACATTTACTGACCCACACAGGACACTCCCGACCAACGCAAGACACTCATGACCCACGCCGGACACTCAATGACCCACGCTGGACACTCATGACCCATGCAGGACACTCATTGACCCACGCAGGACACTCATGACCCACGCAGGGCACTCAAAGCCCCACGCAGGACTCTCAATGTCCCACGCAGGACACTGATGACCCTCGTTGGACACTCAATGACCCACGCAGGACACTCATGATCCACGCAGGACACTCATGACCAACAAAGGACATTCAATAACCCACGCAGGACACTGATGACCCTTGTTGGACACTCAATGACTCACGCAGGACACTCATGATCCACGCAGGACACTCATGACCAACAAAGGACATTCAATAAACCACGCAGGACACTCATGACCGACGCCGGACACTCAATGACCCACGCAGGGCACTCAATTACCCACGCAGGACTCTCAATGACCCACGCAGGACACTCAATGACCCACGCAGGACTCTCAATGACCCACGCAGGACACTCAATGACCCGCACGGGACACTCATGACCCACGCAAGACACTCAATGACCCACACAAGACACTCATGACCAATGCAGGACACTCAATGACCCACGCAGGACACCCATGACCCACGCAGGACACTCATGACACACACAGGACACTCAATGTCCCACGCAGGACACTCATGACACATGCAGGACACACAATGACCTACGCAGGACACTCATGACCCACGC
>NW_025189989.1:0-1094 GCF_004010195.1 Chiloscyllium plagiosum
AGGTATTCTGAAACAGACTTGGAATTTTACTTTAAGGAAAGATTTGGGGGGCTATGGGCACATGGGAGGGAACTTGGGACAGATTTGCAGCATCTCCAGAGGGAGAGAGTACAACCCCAATGGGCTGAAAAGCCCCCAGCCCCTGTATTCTGTGATACTGCCCCATTCACTGTGAATGATGAAGCTCATCCCAGGGCAGAGAGAGGGATGAGCCCTCCGCTCTCATCACAATGGGCCCGGCTGATTGATGGCAGCTCTTGACCAATGGGAGGAGAGTCTGTGTGGTCCTGCAGCCAATGGGATTGAATGAGGGGTGTGGCCAGTAAGACAACACCTGTCCATGAGCTGTGCAGGTGCAGTGTCACTGTTTGGGGTTGTGAGAGACAGCAGAAACTGGGACAGAGGCTGTTGGACCTGAATTACAAATTCCCAGTAAATTAGAACCAAAAGTACTGTGGAAGATATAAATCAGAAACAACAACCAGGAATTTCTGGAAAAGCTCAGCAGGTCTGGCAGTATCTGTGAAGAGAAATCAGAGTTAAAGTTTAAGATCCGGTGTCCCTTCCACAGAACAGGTGTTACTGAGAAAAAAAAGTCAGTTTATGTGCAGAAGATAGTGTGGGGGGAGGATAAAAGGAGTAAAGGATAGGTGGGGACAGAGTGAGAGGAACAGTTGGATAAAGGATAACGATCTGGCTGGGGGAGGTTGACTAGCTGTTAATGGAGACTGTTAGTAACTAACCATAGGTAGTGTGTAATGGCAGGCTGTGAGAACAAGGCCTGGTATGTGGGGTAGGGGGCTACGACATGAGGTTGTTAACCTATGGTTAGCCACTAACTGTCTCCATTGTAAGCTGTTGCCCACCTATATCACTCCACGATTGGAGCTGCCGAGGACACAAACCTTTGGAATATCCTCCCGAACCCCCTCTGTCCGCCTTAAAGATGTATCTAAAAATCGTTATCTTTAATCAACATTTTCATCATTCGTGAAGGATTTTAGGAGATTTGTCAATGTGTAAGGCTCCATACAATGCAGGTAGTTGTTGTTATTGTCTGACATCAGGAGAAACAGGGATGAGCCCTCTCTCTC
>NW_025189989.1:2023-3313 GCF_004010195.1 Chiloscyllium plagiosum
TTGGAAAAACCTGCTCCATCCCAACTCTCCCTTTCCTTTCTTAATTCCTTGTATTTGGTGTCCCTTAAGGATATCTCCTTGGTCCCTCCTGTTTCTCATCTACATACTTCCAGGAGGTGACATTGTCCAAAAGCACCGTGTTAGGTTTCACATGTACACTGACAGTGCCCAGCTCTCCCTCACCATCATCGCTCTCCATTACTCAGTTATCAAACTGCTCATCTCACTCCCACTAGGCAATTGGCTGCAATTTCCTGCAACGGAACGTTGCAATGGTTAAAGCCATTGTCTTCAGTTGCTGTTACAAATTACTTTCCCTTATTGCTGAGCCCCTCCCTCCCACTGGGAACTATCTGAGACAGAACCGCACCCTTCACAATATTGCTCTCATATCTGACCCCAAGATGACCTTCTGATCAGACATCTACACAATCACAAACACCAGGAATTCCAATCTCTTAAAATGTTGCTTATCTCCACCTCACCACAGCTCCATTGCTACTGAAACCCCTGATTCATGTCGGTGTTGCCTTAAACTTGACGAATCCAAAACAGAACCCATGATTCTGTGAGTGACCCAGAATCTGGTTCCAGACTCCCTCATGATGGGAAACATCCGCTCAGTATTTACCCTGTCAAACTCCTTAAGAATCTTACATGTTACAATGCGATCACCTCTCATTCTTCCCAAATCCAGTAAGTAGAGACCCAATGTCTTCAGCCTTTTCTTAAAAGATAATCCCTGCAATCCAGGTTTCATCCCAGTCAATTTTCTGTGAAATGCCTCTGATGAAATGTCACATTTCCTTAAATAAAGGGACCAAAACTTCTGTTATTACTCCAGATGTGGTCTGACTCGCACTTTATAAAGTTACTCTCAGGTATATACTCCAAACAACTCCGTTTAAACTTGGACAGATGTTGTTGGAAATGTTCAGCAGGTCATGCAACATCTGTGAAGAAAAAATCAGTTAAAGTTTCGGGTCTGGTCACCCTTCCTCAGATACGTTAACTCTAATTTCTTTTCACAGATGCTGTTAGACCTGCTGAGCTTTTCCAGAAACTTCTGTTTCTCTTCCTGGTTTACAGCATCTTCAGTTGTTTCGGTTTTCATATCCTTTAAACTTGCCATTTCTCCTATAGAATTTGTCATTTCCACCTTGGAAAAAAGATTCATATTTGTTTGGTCTCCCCTACCTGGGAAAAAACAAACCATGACTAGTCATCCTATCATTGTTCCTCATAATTTTATAAAGATCGATAAAGCCACCTAAAGTGTCCAGTGCTGCA
>NW_025189990.1:0-3313 GCF_004010195.1 Chiloscyllium plagiosum
ATGGCAATAGAAAGCACTGTGGAGTGTGGAAAGTTGCATCAGAGTGCACAAGCCGATCAGAGGTTGGTAAGGGGGAAGTGCCACATCTGCTTTAATAATATACCTGCAAAGTTAAAGTTTATTTACCTTGGCCAGGGGTAGCAGATAGAGAGGTAACAATATTGAGGGACACAGGATCGTTCCTGTCTGTGATGCAGAAGGAGAGAGAAGCATGTACTCCTGAAGAACTATGTATACGGGAATTCATGGTGGGATGAAAAATTGCTCAGTTATGTACAGTGAGGCTAGAGTGGGCAGAAAGAGTGGGGAATTTGTGGTGGGAGTTCTGGACAAACTCTCAGCTCCAAGAATACAATTTGTGCTTGCAAATGATAGAGCTCAATCACCGGTAAGCGTGCTGCCTACTCCAGTTGAAAAGCCAGTCGAGATGCAGGCAAGTGCAGCAATGCAGGACGTTTATCAAGGAATTTTCCCAGATTGCGTCTTAACGCGATCACAGTGTCACAAGCTGAAGCAGGACAAATCAAAAGGCACGGATAAGGAAGCTGAAATATGATTACATTTTTTTTTGTCAGGTAAGTGGGACACAGCAGGGTACAAGTGTAATAATGCAAGTATATTCAGCTCTGCTATGCGACTGAGTTACAGCAGAAAGATGAAAAATTAAAGCAGTTTGATCAGAAGACATGTACTTGGAAGGAGAGTGAATGCATCCCCGTGTGATATTACTTAGCAAATGATATGTTAAGGAGGAGATGGAGAGCAACACATATTCAAGCAAGTGAGAATGGGCAGAATTTATTTTTCCAATCGGGTACAGAAAAGTGGTGCTGCGAGTGCCACATGTGCCACAAATTGAAGGGTACGAAGGCGTGATGAAAACGGAGGCTAAAATACAAAGACATTTTTACGGCCTGGATTGCAGGGGAATGCATTTGAATTTTGCCAGACGTGTCATACATTTCAACTAATAGGAAAACCATGGGAAATAATAAAGCCTGCACCTTTAATATCTATCCCAGAGTTCGAGGAATCTTTCTTAAGTGTCTTCATTCATTGTGAAGTTTCCCTACATCCAATAAAAGATGGGAATAAGTATTAATTAACAGAAAAAGGATGTATTGATGAGATTTCCAAATGTTGTTCAATCGTGCAATATGAAAGCTAAAAGGATAATGGACGAATTACGGTTTTTTTTAAAAACTAGATTTCGACTACCGCATCAGAGATACAATTAGCTCAAGGGTCAAACTTCACATCCAAACTTTTCAAGGAGTGTATAGATAGCTTGGAAAAAAAACGATTCAAATCTAATGTGTACAATCCAGAATCACAGGGTGCTCTGGAGAGGTGACGTCAATCATTAAAGACTATGTTGAGGTTTTATGTTTTGGAGTAGCCAGATTATTTCCATAAGGGAGTTGCGTCAGTGCTGTTTGCGATCTGAGATGTACCAAAAGAATCCACCAAACTAAGTCCGTCTGAAACCAATTTTGGGCATAAAGTAAGAGGACCATTAAAATTTATGAAGGAAAAATTAATAAGTCAGATTACAGAGACCACACATTTGGATGATGTGTCAAATTTTAGAGTTGAACTAAACAATGTTGTGGAGTTGTCGAGACAGTATTTAAAAGTATCGCAGTAAATGGTGAAGCAGGAAGTGTATGAGAAATCAAAAAAATCACAATTTTGCCGCTGGGAATAATGCAATTATTTAAAATTCATTAATCGGTGAAACTTTAAAGCAAGGTTTAAAAGACCTTATCAAATTTTGAGGAAATTGAGTAAGGTTAGCTACTTGATAGGGACTCCAGTCATGAAGGAATCTCACAGAATGTGCGATGGGAATATGCTTTAACGGTTTTTTGGCAGAGAACGAACGCAAGAGGAGAATGCGTTATTGACTACGACACACTGGGAAGAACCAATGTCAGGGGATTCTGCATTATAAAATTGGACAATGCAAAAGTTGTCCAAAATTGGTAAAGTTATTCAGTTATCTTCCAGAAGAAAATCGAAAGAGTTATTACTCTTGCATGGGGAGATCTGCTGAAATACACTGGGAATTAATAATCTAATTGTAGATGATGTAAATATAGGAGATGCTGTTCTGACTCTGTAACATCCTTGCAGGCATAACCCTTTAAAGTTGTACAAGTTCAAAAGGAGATGTCACGTATGCACCAAAACGGCATAGCCGAAGTGAGTTTCAATGAATGGAGTTCACACAGCATCATGGTGCCAAAGCCAGGTAAGACCCAACAGTTATGTGTGGACTATCACAAAATCAATGTTGTTAGAAAGACTGATGCGTATACATATCTGTAGTTGGAGGACTGTGTGGAAAAGATTGGAGGAGCAATTTACATTTCTAAGTTGGACTTCCTCAAAGGTTACTGATAGTGAACTTTGTCAGAAAGATCAAAGGCAATTTTGTAACGCCAACTGGCCTGCAGAAATTTAAAGTAATGCCGTTTGTACGGAAAACACTTCAGCCAAATTTCAGAGGTTAACTGACAGGGTAATTGCCGAATACGCAACTGATTGGTGTATATTGTGGCTGGTGACTTTCAGTCTCTCGTGGATTGAATATTTACAGCATTTATCGGGCTTGTTTGATCGAATTCGGAAGTCAAACTGGTTTGTAAACCTAGCTGAAATTGAATCTGCCAAAGCCAAAGTCACCTTCCTGGGATATGTCGTTGAACACGGACAAATAGCCCCACGGGATGCGAAATCGAAAGTTACAGGGAACTTTTGGACATTGCTGACGAAAAGAGCAGTACTACGGTTCCCCGCATTGAGTGGCTTTTACTGAAAGATTGTGCTGAATGTTGGCAGTGGGACTACTCCACTCACCGAACTGTTAAAAACAGGCAAGAAATTTCAGTGAACACAAGACTTTCAAAATGTTGTTTTTCTCAGAGCAGAGCTGATTGTGAGGAGACATGATTGACGTGTACGAAATAATGAGGAGCAAGGAATTACAGATTGAAGGAAACATTTGCTCTTGATCGATCACCAGGGTTTGTAGATTTCAGATAAAATGCAGAAAGCTTTGAATAGACTGGTAGGAAACCTTTATCAGTCAGCGGGTGGGAGACTCTGGAACTCACACTCTATAAAAATCAGTTGGACAGATAACCCTTCATTCTTCTCTGATTCCACTGGCCAAAGAGTTTCGAAAAATGCTCAAAGCAGTGCATCACCACGAGCAACAGTTATTCGATCGGTGGATTTATGAAAGGAAAGATGCTCATGAGCAACGTGTACGACTATTTGGCTTCCCTGCTGTGATGACGCTGGAACA
>NW_025189991.1:0-3313 GCF_004010195.1 Chiloscyllium plagiosum
ACCATATCAGTATTATTGCTCTCGTCAAACCTTTTGTCAGCATGTTGGTCAAGCACAATTTTACCCTTGATTTTCGTAACTAAATCACTTTTTCTCTACATGCCTACTAGCTTTATTACAAATAAAGTTTGACAGAAGCTTCCTAAGAGATAAACTGACAACGCTGTGAATACCAAGAATGACTTTACAACTCTTTTGGCAAGAAGGCCATAACGTTGTCTCTTCTCGAGTCTCCTGGCAATTCCTCCAAGTCCATGGGAGACTGTAATGTTTTAGCCAGTGTCACCACAAATCCTCATTTCACTTCACTCAAAATCCTTAGATGCATTTCTTCCGTCCTGCTAACTTCAAGTGCTTCATTCCAGGAATTTAGTTTGTTCTTGGGAATGATTTGTCAGGATGCAAGATGGGATTGACTCCCTTTATTGTGGAGAATCCCAATGAAGACGGAAAAATAAAACTGCAGATATAAATCAGACTGTGCGGTTAATAGATTGCACTATCAGAAGTCACAGGACAAGGCGAAAATTAAAAAGAAAGAGGAAGGAGTTGAGGTTCAGTTAGTTCACCACCTCTTTGACGCAATAATGCAGGAAAAACGTGAACAGGCAGATGTTCAGACAGAAGTGTTTAGTCCTGAAATGCTAAGGGACTTGCAACAGCAAGACTAGATGAGAAAAGATATAATGCGGATGTGCACTTTGAAAAGGAGGCAGAGTGTAGTCTGGAGGGTTATTATCTGAAAGGTAAGATCCCAAGTCCGAACATGAGATCACGGCAGATTAGTGCAGAGGAGAAATGGGCCGAAGTGCACCAGATTGTGTTGCTGATAATATGCAGACAGGAGGTGTTATGGGTAGCATATGAACTACATGTAGGAAATCACCTAAGAATACAAAATATACAGACTAGTGTACAAAAACATTTTTTGGCCTAGACTGCACAACTTAGTGTTTGATTTTTGTTGTAACGTTGATACATGCCAAATGGTAAGAAAGCAACAGGCGGTAATAAACCCAACACATTTGTAGCCAGTTTCTGCATTTGAAGAACCTTTAACGCGATTTATAATGGATTGTGTTGGTCCTCTCCCGAGAACTGAAAGTTGTTAACTTGTTAACTGTAACATGACGGAATATCAAAGTAAAAAAGCTGGTGGTGGAGTTCGCAACTTCCTTCACAAGAGTATGGGCTACTCAGAAAGTTTCAGTCGGACCAATGAACATTTTCTTCTGCTTGGATGTTTAAGGAGGTTATGGACAGCTTAGTTATACAAGGCTTTAACTCCACTGTGGAATCATCCGGAACCCCAGGGAGCTTTAGAAATGTGGCATCAGACCTTGAAGACCATGTTGATAGCATACTGTCTGGATTACCCGAATCATTGGAATACAGGCATGCCATCTTTTATTGTTTGCAAGTAGAAGTGTCCCAAACGAATCTATTCAGTTTACTCCCTTTGAGAGATTATTCGGTCATGAAGTGAGAGACACTTTTAAAGTAATGAAAGAAAAATTGACAGGCCCAAACCAGGAGATCTCACACTTATGTTATACATGGGAGGTGAGGGAGTGATTAAATTGAGTCGATGAGTTAGCTAAACGGTACCTGAAGAGGTCACAGTGCAGAATGAAGCAGATAGCAGATAAAGGTTCTGAGACTCGGACTTTTTGCCAAGGGGATAACGTGTTAATGCTGTTATCAGTGATAGGAGATCCCTTCAAAACCAGGTAACGGTCGCTATCAAGTAGAGAAAAAAAATAAGTCAGGTGAACGATTTAGTAAAGATTCCAGATTTAATAAAAAAGTTATTGAGCATGTCACAAGAACATGTTGAAACCATATTATACTAGAGGGAAAGGACTGTAGAAACATGTGTGCGTTACTGCGCCGAAGCGTGAGGAATGAAATCCAGACAATATGGACTTTGCAGCGCTTCAAAATAGATTTATAAAATGAATAAGTTCTTGAGGAGTGCGATAGGTTAGGAAGTTGTCTGTGTCAGGAACATAGAACAGAGTTGAAATATTTGTTACTGCAGAATACGTATGTAAGAATCACGTGGGGAGGACTAATTGTACATGAAGAAGACGAAGAATGCATTGCTCCAATAAAACACCACCCCTGTCGGAGTTATACTTCAAAACCGGAAAGATCCAGAAGGAGCTGGAAGCCATGCTTGAAGAGAACATTATCGATCCACGCCAGATTAAGTGAAGTTCATTGATCGTCTTCGTTCCCAAGCCAGACGGGACACAAAAATTCTGCGTGCATCAGCAGAAGGTCAATGCCATTACGAATTCGGACTCATATTCAATTCCGAGTTTGCAGGACTGTATCAAGAAAGTCGTACAAGCTGGTTATATCATCAATTTGGATTGCATGCAAGGTTACTGGTACATAGGTGTTTCGGAGACTGAGAATGTAATTTCTGCATTTGTGACCCCAAACGGGCCATATCAGTTTCAAGTGAAAATATTTGGAATGAAAATCGTACCCACCAAATTCCAAAGACCCATGAGCAGAGTTGCGGCTGGGTTGACATCCAGTGCTGTCTATTTGGATGATTTAGTGATTTTTGTTCTGTCCGTGAAAAATGAAAAGGTGCAGTTGGCAGAGCTCTTTGAAGCACAACGATAAGTAAAACTGGTAATAATCTTAAATAAAACAGATTTCACGAAAGCAGAGTTGAAGTTTGTGGGAGATAACATCGGTCAATGAAGGTTGACCCCATGGAAGGCAAAGGCCTGCGAGGAATGTTCACGACCAACCTCATAGAAAGATGTGGCACAATTGTTCAGTCTCAGTGGATTCTATCGGAAGTTTGTTTCAAACCTCAGCAGTGTAGTGGAACCATCAACCGATTTGCTGAGAAGAACACAAAGTTCTGGTGGACTGAACCATGCCAGGTGGCATTCGACCGTTTGAAATCAATGTTAACTACCAAACCAGTTTTACCTATACCAAATGGTTCAAAACCTTTTAAAGTCGCCATCGATGCTAGTGACAATGGAGTTGGAGCCTACTACTACATGAAAACGAAGACGGGATTGAACTGACAGTTGGTTGCTTTTCGAAAAACATCATCATCCACCAGAGAAAATACTCCACAATTGACAAAGAACGATGGACTTTGGTACGAGCCGAACAACATGTTAATGTGTATGTCACGAACAAAGTGTCAGACACGGTTGTGTACACTGACCACTATCTGCATATATTCTTCGAACGCTTTAAAGATAAGAATATGATACTATTTCATTGCAGTATGATGTTGCAGACTCTTAATTTAAAAATCATTCATGCTGCGGAT
>NW_025189992.1:0-3313 GCF_004010195.1 Chiloscyllium plagiosum
ATTGCAGCATTCTATGAAGTTTTTCATTGTGTTATTGTTTATTCTGAACAAACGCTGGCATTTTTCGGTGGGACAGTGTGGATATAATTATACATTGTGTATAAACAAATTTTATATTTGAAATAGGAAAGTTTTGTTTTTGGACACATTATAGGGATTTGTTTTATCAGTACGACCCCATGAGCTGTGTCAACCCTGAATGTTCTAATGGGAAGAAAGAAGAGAAAACTTTCCTTTGAAATTACTTTGTGCCGATAGGCTCTGGGAGTTTTTGATTATATGGTTAAAAAGTATTTTGTTCTGTAGTTTATTTGTGTTGAGCATCAAATATTTTCCTGTTGTTGCTGTTTGAGAGAATAATGAGTTCGGAACATGAATACCGAGACTCGCAATGAACCATATCCAAATTTTAAAAGCCATTCGAAATTCCAATTAGATGGCGATAACTTATATCGAATGGCAGCAATCATACTTTCTCAATTATCGATAAATGCCGGGAGGGGGAGTCCTTGTACAAGGAGAATGCAATGTCCTCACTGCAATGAGAAGAGTGAACAGCGAGATGTGGAGTGCTTTATTTCTCCCTCCAATTCTATTTTGATTTGATCTCTACACTCACCTTCACTTTTTCTTTTACCTCGGCATTTCTGATGGTGAACTCTGCTTTTGAACTGTTCCCTGGTCACAACCCTATATAGCTGACACCAGTGCACTAGATTACTCTCAGTTCAGAGGAGTGACTCCCACTTGTCTCCAGCCAATGTACTGTGGAACAATAAATAAATAAAAGCCGGTAGAACAAATAACTTGTTGAGAAACAGGGAAAAGATGTGTGCATTGAATCCATTAATAAATTAGAAAGAGGGAGACCACTTGTTAGGATAAAATAAGATAAAATGATTCACAAACAAATGGCTATGAGGGAGTTGGAAGCAACGTAACTCTAGCTTGCACTGTCTTTCGGTAAAATCATTGCTGATTCATTATAATGTCAAACCCACAATTCCAGACACCCCAACAACATTTCAATCCATTGTTTGTGAATAGGTGGCAATTTTGAATGAAAGATTGTTGATTTTCCCAATATCTAACTCCGGCACATTTGGGAAAATTACCTTTTTTTTATTTGTAAAACTACTCAGAATAAAATGCAACTGGATGAGTTGAAAAAAAAAGATGTAAGTTGTCTGGCCCACTGCACCAGTTCCCGAATTTGATAAGATCTGGGATTATTTGGCTGTAGTGACAACTCCACTATCCTGCCTGTCCTGATGCCCTTTGATTCCATGAACGAAATTCTGATGACGCTTTTTTTGAATGAACAAATTTTGAATCAGTACTACCGTGGGCTGTGAGTATTGCCCTCACTTTAAGTGCAATTTCACTGACAAAACTTAAATAAGTCTTCGAATCTTGAAAGAGCATGTCATACTTACAGTTGCAAACGATTCATGTTCTAATTCGTGCTGAACATTTCATCTTTTTAGATATTGATATCACTTGTAATCAAGCATAGAATTACAGGGTAACCGTGAAAATTATCTCATGTTGTAACAATAACGCCATTTTCGTTACCAATTACCATGAATCAAAAAAGGAAACTCAGGTAAAAAAGTAGTAAGAGAAACAATAATTAAACAGCTAAGTATTACTTCATAGAACATAAGAAAGGTAAAGGAATCGACAATAGTTTTAAATTAAAAAATCCTAGTTTCAACGAGAATGATAAAGGAATAAGTTGAACGTTCAACAGTCTTTGATGACTCCTGCGCTTATCTCGATCAGCTGTCTGTCCTCAACACCAACCCGACACATAACCGTCACTGCTACTGAAACTGCAGAAAAGATACTGCCATAAACCGCTTAGAGATCAGCTGATATTCTGCCGAGAGACCAGGCTGAGAGTAACCATGAGCCGCTGAAAACCACCCAGCCATGAGCCGCCCAAACTCCAGGCTGAGAGACGCCATGAACCGCTGATAATAGGCTGGGAACACTATGAGCCGCCGAGACGACATCCTGGAACTTCCGTGAGCCCCTAAAACCACAGGTTAAGACCGCCATGAGCTGCTGAGAGAGAAAGCTGGGACCCCCTTAAGCCGCTGGGAGACGAAGCCGGGACCACCATGGGCTGATGAGCGACGAGGCTAGGACCACTATGAACCGCTGACAGAGCAGGCAGGGACCGCCATGGCCTGCTGAGATACCAGGCTGCTAAGGCAGGCTGAGAGCCGCCCAGAGACCCAAAGGGAAAAAATGGGGAGAAACAAAAGAAGGGAACAGAAAAGAGCAGAGGAGCTCCTCTTGGAGTATCCTACTCCGCCACTCTTGTACTCTCGATTATCAACTTTTTTCTAGTAAGTGCAACCACTTTGGCTGTCACGTTGTGTAGCTAGAAGCAACGATTCCTACTTTAATGGAAGGACGATCATTCATTGCATCTAAATATGTTTCGATAAGAGGCATTTGGATGGGTATATGAATAGGAAGGGTTTGGAGTGATATGGGTCGGGTGCTGTCAGGTGGGACTAGATTGGGTTGGGATATCTGGTCGGCATGGACAGGTTTGACCGAAGGGGTTGTTTCCATGCTGTACATCTCTATGACTCTATGACACTACCCTGTGGATTTTCTGTTTTCATAAACTTGGACTGTGTTGTTTGACCACCAGCAGCTACAGTCAGCTGTTTTATATTATTACTTTGGACTTCCCAAACCCTTCCTCAATTCAAAACCTCCAAAATTGAAGAAATGGACTGCTGCAATCGATTGGAGTCCACGAAGTGCAAATATCACAGCCTCATTGAGTTAGAAGGTAAGGTAATACAAATATTTCTGTACTTTGCCATAGTATCTGTCGGAAGAGTTTTTGAAAAAATACGATGGTGAGAGAAAGCTTTCAGTGTATTCGAGACAACACCTCACTTCATGTCAAGAAACCTACGAGGGTTTCTCCTCCTGCTTAACAAATGTTGCCAAACAAGTATTTGAAATGTGTCTAAGCTTCTAATGACATTAATGGATTGGGAAATGTTGCACATTTTTACTCTTTTTGTTGGCTGCGTCAAATTCCAAAACATAATTAATTTTCGGTGACACAGCTGACTAAAGGTTATTAAAGGGAAAGTCAAATATCCTTAGACACCGGGTTTTCGTCCAACCGGATTATTTGAAATTGCAAGCTTTCAGAGCTCCCACTCCTTCCTCAGACATTTAGCTCCAAAAGCTTAGGGTTTTAAATAAACCAGTTGGACTATAACCCTGTGTCATGTGATATTTTGCTTGGTCCACCAAAGTCCACCACCAGCACCTC
>NW_025189993.1:0-3314 GCF_004010195.1 Chiloscyllium plagiosum
AATAATTCAGGAAAAACCTAAAAAGAGATTTCAGAACAGCCAGCCGGAGACATGAGAAGTTGATGGCGGATTGAAGCAGGATTAACCCTAAGGCTTTCCATAGGTTTGTCAGGAATAAAAGAATGACGAGAGGTAAATTAGGGCCAATCAAGGATAATAGTGGGAAGTTGTGTATGGAGTCAGAGGAGGTAAGGGAAGCACTAAATACATATTTTCGACAGTGTTCACTGTCGGAAATGAAAATGTTGGCGAGGAAGATACAGAGATAATTGCATCTAGACTAGAAGAGATTGAGGTTCACAAGGAAGAGGTATTAGATATACTGCAGAGTGTGAAAATAGACAAATCCCCTGGGCCGGACAGCATCTATCCTGGGATCCTATGGGAAGCAAGGGAAGAGATGGCCGAGCCTTTGGCATGGATCTTCAAATCATCATTGTCTACAGGAATAGTGCGTGAGGACTGGAGGACAGCAAATGTGGTTCCCTTTTTCAAAAAGGGTAGTAGAGACAACCCTGGTAATCTCAGACCAGTAAGCCTCACTTCAGTTGTTGGTGAAGTGTTGAAAAAGGTTATAAGAGATAGGATGTATAACCATCTAGAAAAGAATAATCTGATCAGGGAAAGTCAGCACGGGTTTTGTGAAGGGTAGGTCGTGCCAAACGAAACTTATTCAGTTTTTTTTGACAAAGTGACCAAACAGATGGATGAGAGTAAACCGGTTGATGTGGTGCGTATGGATTTCCGCAAGGCGTTTGATAAGGTTCACCACAGTAGGCTATTATACAAAATGCGGAGGAATGGGATTGTGGGAGACATAGCAGTTTGGATCAGTAATGGGCTTGCTGAAAGAAACAGAGGTTTATGTTTGATGTCCATCTTGGTGTCCAGTTACTAGTGGCGTACCGCAAGGTTCGGTGTTGGGTCCACTGCTGTTCATAATTTTTATAAATGATCTGGATGAGGGCTTAGAAGGGTGGGTTAGTAAATTTGCGGAAGACACGAAGGTCGGTGGAGTTGTGGATAGTAACGAAGATGTAGTGGGTTGCAGAGAGACATAGATGGGATGCAGAGCTGAGCTGAGAGGTGGAAAATGGAGTTTAATGTGGACAAGTGTGAGGTGATACACTTTGGATGGAGTAATAGGAATGCAAAGTACTGGGCTAATGGTAAGACTCTTGGGAGTGCAGATGAGCAGAGAGATCTCGGTGTCCATGTATACAGATCCCTGAAAGTTGCCACCGAGATTGACAGGTTTGTAAAGAAGGCATGCAGTGTTTTGACCTTTATTTGTAGAGGGATTGATTTTCGAAACCAGGAGGTCATGCTGCAGCTGTACAAAGCTCTGGTACGGCCACACTTGGAGTATTGTGTACAGTTCTGGTTACCGCATTTTAAGAAGAACGTGGAAGCTTTGGAAAGGGTGCAGAGGAGATTTACTAGGATGTTGTCTGGTATGGAAGGAATGTCTTACGAGGAAAGGCTGAGGGCCTTGAGGCTGTTCCCGTTAGAGAGATGAAGGTTGAGAGTTGATTTAATAGAGACATGCGAGATAATCAGAGGGTTAAAAAGGGTGGACAGGGAGAACCTTTTTCCAAGTTTGGGACGGCAAGCACGAGGGGACACAAGTTTAAAGTGTGAGGAGATAGGTATAAGACAGATGACAGAGGTCGTTTCTTTACTCAGAGAGTAGTAAGGGTATGGAATACTTTGACTGCAACGGTCGTAGATTCGCCAAGTTTAAGTGCATTTAAGTCGTCATTAGACAGACATATGGACATACATGAAATAGTGTAGGTGGGATGGGCGTCAGATTCGTATGACAGGGCGGCGCAACATCGAGGGCCGAAGGGCCTGTACTGCGCTGTAATGTTCTATGTTCTATAACGGGGACATGAGGTGACTTTGTGAATATGGTTATGGAGAATCCAAAGAGATTCCACAAATACGTTCAGGGTAAAAGACTGACGAGGGAGAGAATATCCGCCTTACACCTGTCCCCCATCCCCCAAAAGGTCAACAAGGTCACATGGAATGTGTGGAACTGCAAGAGACAGGCGAGACACTAAACAGGTATTTCACATCAATATTTATTGTTAAGAAGGAAATGAAAGCAAATGAAATGAACAGCCACATTTTACCGAGGAGGAGGTGGTGCACATCTTAAAATGCATAACGGTGGATAAAGCCCCAGGACGTGATCAGATGAAACCAGAACTATGCAGAAAGTTAGATAAGTGATTGTTGTGCCCCTTGCTGAGTTATTTTTGACATTGATCACCACAGGTAAGGTGCTGGAAGACTGGAGATTGGCTAACGTGATGTCAATACTGAAGAAAGGAGGTAAGAAAAAGGCAGGAACGTAGAGACCAGGTAACCTGTTGTCAGTGGAAGATACGTTGTTGGCGGAATCCTTGTGGACAGAATTTGGAAAGGCAATGACTAAATAGGAGCAGTCAACGTGGTGTTGTGCATGCGAAATCGTGTCTCATGAGCATGATTGAATTTTTGAAGAAGTGACAAATAAGATTGATGAAGGTGGAGCAGGAGATTTTGTCGAATACAGCCAGAGAAAAGTTGTTCCTGAATCTCTGGTGTGTGTATGTGTGTGTGTTCAGGTTTCTGCACCTCATGTCTGACTGAAGAAGTTGTAGGAGATCATTACTTCAGTGCAATTGGTCTTTGATGATGTTGGCAGCTTTTCCATGGCAGCGATCCGTGTAGACGGTGTATATTGATGGAAGGCAGGTTTCCGTGATGGTGTGGGCTGAGCACCCCACCTTCTGTATCATTTTACAGCCCAAAACAAAGAAGGAACACTTTGGAATCGCGGTAGTTCTGAACTACTGGAGATAGAGATTTAAAGTACAGTAAGACGCTGTGGTTGCAGTGAATTTCGCATGTCCTGGCACCACTGTGTTTGGGGATACCATACGATTATGAAAAAAAGGCTTTTATTTTACCATCCACTGCATCGGCCCTGCAGTCACTGCAATCAAGTTGTCCAGAGACTTAAATCTTTAAAAGAAACAAATATATGTGCATTTTATTCACAGAAATCGAATGCATTATATGGTGGTTCCACTTTATCATCCAACGCTCCATCGGTCATTTTTGGAAGTAGCTGCTTCTGTTAACCAGGGAGATAATTGAAGAAGGAATTCAATTCGGAAACAAGAAAACTGACAAATGTGATAACTACAATGTGGGGTTAACACATTACAAACAAAGAGGCATTGCTCCCTCCACCCCCCCACCCCGCACATGCGAAAAACCTCATGGAGCTAAATTTTATACATTAGTAAAGCAAAGGT
>NW_025189994.1:0-3314 GCF_004010195.1 Chiloscyllium plagiosum
AAACTGCTCATTTCTTTCAGCCCCCAACAATGTCCTTCCAATGCTGTGCATCAGAAGGAGCGGTGAATCAGTAACTGGTATCATCAGAAGCCTTACGGTTTTCAGTACTGCAGGTATTGTATTGTTGCATCAGCATTGTAAAGGTTACTGGCAGCAGTGGGAGGTGTGGGCTATATTCACTGGAAGCGATGAAGCAGTTAGATAACACACATATGAGAGGGCAGGGTGGGACTTGTCTTTCAATTTGCAGAAGTTGGGAGGTTCTAGGAGCTGTGGCTCTGGGCAAACACAACTGTAGTAAATCATAGAAGCCCTACAGTGTGGAAGGAGGCCATTCAACCCATCAATTCCACACTGACCCATCGAATAGCTTTCCACCCAGACACACCCTATCTCGTCGTTTCTGCTGGTGGGTTAGACTAGGTAACAAGATTAGGGGTATGTTTAAGGCAGAGGAGGAGGGACTACATTTCCTGGAGAGTGGTGAATCTATGGAATTCTTTGCCCAAGGAAGCAATAGAAGCAGGCATATTCAAGACACAGTTCGATGGGATTTTGGATGGTAGGTGAATTTAGGGTAGTCAGGATAATGCAGGTAAGAGGAGCTGAGATTATGGATAGATCAGCCATGATCTTTAAGAATGGCGGAGTAGGCTCGATGGGCCAAATGGCCTCTTTCTGCACTGCAGGGATTTCATGATTGCTTCATATGGTGTATATCTGATATTCGCTGTTGTACAAGCTGCATGGCTATGATTTTTCACCTTCTAATATAGTAATGGAATTACATCCTGTATTTCTTGTATTCATTTTTATTTAACAGGTCAGCAGGAAGTCTTTCAGCGACTTTACTGGCTTTCTTTCCTGAAGCAGCCTTGACATTTCATTTTCATATCCTTCATTCAGCTCCATTTCCAGCACCTTTGTAGGAAGGTTGTTCCAGGTCATTGTCACCTAAATGAAGTTTTCCTCTTTATATACTTAATGCTATCTGGCTGAATGAGGGTTTTGAGGTTTCTGTGTCATGGATAATATATGATCAGCAGGTATCTGGCAATCTAAGGAATTGTCACCGATGTTATGTTCATTTGACTGTACTGACCGTCACTTATTTCGTGATTTTATTTGCAGGAAGACATGGGGAAAGAAATCTCAAATCAAAAGATACATCAGCTTCTGACAGAGCCACTTGATTCATTGGGACTTGAATATCAGCAGCCATTCCAGTCGAGAAGAAATGTTTGCTTTTGTCTGCTTGGACACTGGTGTGGCAGGAAGAATATCGATACACCTGAATGAGGGAGATTCAGTGCGGTGACCGTGAAAAGTACAGTACTTCAAACCATTTACTCAGCTTGGAGGATCAAAGAGGCCGTTCACTCGCCCTCTGTGCGGGAAGGGCTTCACCCACTCCTCCCACCTGCAGAGACATCAGTGAGTTCACCTCCCATCGCAGGGGGATTGAAGGAGCTTCGGCCGAGTGCCATCATCGACTGCATTAATAACCCAGTTCTGGGGACTCCCGGGTTTGAATCTCACCATAGCAGATGGCGGATTTGGAGTTCAGTCAGAAATCTGGAGTTCAGAATCTCATTATGAAACCATTTTCGGGGAACAAACACCCCAATCTGATTCACTCATGCTTTAGGGGAGGAACCTGCCATTGTGGGAAAGGATTCGCTCAGTCGTCCCAGCTGCATCCTTTCCCTGGTCTGGCCTATATGTGACTCTAGACCACAGCAGTGTGGTTGATTCTTGACAGTCCATCTGCAAATGCGCGGGGGGAATCTTACTTGCATACAGGCTATGGGTTACAATTGCTGAGGGAAGCAATACTTCCTCCAGGCTAAGACTGCACCAAGGTTCGAATTACAAAGAGACAACTCAGCTGACCAATAGAGAAGAAAGTGGGATGCAGGAGAGAGTGTGTGTGTGTGTGTGTGTGTTTCAATAAAAAGCTACTTTTTGTGCACCTTTTTGCTGGGACGATCTGAAGCTGCAACAAAGTTGGGTCCCAACAAAAGTTACCTGAACTTACCGTCGGACTCAGACGTTGAAGGCTATGAGATCCAATAGGTTTTTCTTTTAAAACTGCTAATTTCTTTCAATCTCTGGCGCGAGGTTTCCAATGTCTTATATCAGAAGGAGCAGTCAATGTGTAGCTCGTATTATTGGAATTGTACATTTTTCAGGACGGATGGTTCATTGTTTCCTCAGCATTGTAAAGTTTACTGGCAGCAATGGGAGGGGTGGGCTGTTTTCACTGGAAACAAAGTTAAAATCCAGTTACAGTCCAACAGGTTTATTTGGAAGCACTAGCTTTCGGAGTGTTGCTCCTTCGTCAGGTAACTGTACAGCAGGATCATAAGACACAGAATTTGTAGCAAAATGATATATTGAACAAACCTCGACTGCTTTTAAGTGTTTCATCTTTAGAATGGGTTGCAGGTTTCAGTTCATTAGTATGTAAATCCCAAAACTTCTTTTAAGTCAGTCTCAAGATAACTTAAGGTTTTACAAAGAGGTGCCATCTCAGCTCAGACAACGCATGAAAGATGTGAGGTTCGAGTTTGTCTTGAGTCAGACTGGTTCTGTTTCCAAAGTAGGAATTTATAAAATATTACATGGATTGACTGTCTGCAGATTGTGCACTTTTTGAGCAAAATAGAATGTATCTACAAACATAATTCTGCAAATGCAAATTCACCTCATCGTCTTATCTATGTGTGCATGCATGAGAGTGAGTGAGTGTGTGCATACACGTGAGTCTGGCTGAGAGAGTGTGTGTTTGCGTGTGTGCATGCTTGGTAAAGTGAGAGTGTGCAGGAGTATAAGTCTGTGAGAGGATGTGTGTGTGGGTGAGAGTGTGGGTGGGTACATGTGTGTGCATCTGAGAGAGCGCGTATATCTGAGAGAGTGCCTGCGTGAGTATGTGAGAATGTATGGCTGTGTGTGAGACACAGAGAGACAGAATGTGTACAGTGTAGTGGGGTCACCTATAATGTAACATGAACTCAAGGTCCTGGTGGAGGCCATCCTCATGGGTTACAAACTTGGCTATCAGTCTCTGCTCGGCCAGGAGAAATGATTGAGCAGTTACACAATAGACACGGGAGAGGGCAGGATGAGACTTGTCTTTCGATTTGCAAAAGGTGGAAGGCTCTGGATGATGTGATCCAGGGCAGACACAACTTGGAGGACCTTCAGCCCAGAGAGGTGGAGCTGGAAGCCAGTTTGCTGAACACGCTGGGAGGACAAGGCGGAAAGTTAATCAGATGTATTTTATTCCGGGAGATGGTCTTTCCCTCCGGACA
>NW_025189995.1:0-3314 GCF_004010195.1 Chiloscyllium plagiosum
ACGATCCCACTTGCCAAGATCATTTCATGTGCCCTTCTTGCTCTCCTAATTCCCTGCATGAGTTTTTTCCTGCTTTCTTTATATCCCTCGCAGTCCCTGTTCGATTTTAGCTTCCTAAACCTTACATATGTTTCTTTTCTCCTTTTGACTAAATTCCCAACCTCCCTCAGCCTCCAAGAACCCTTTCCTTGTCACGTTTGTCCTTCCTCCTTACTAGAACATGCCGGTCCGGAATTCTGATCTGTAGATCTTTAAACAATTCCCACGTGTCAGACTGGACTGGCCAGGTAACAGCTCCTCCCAGTTACCATTCCCTAACTCCTGCCTAATATTGATCTAATTTGCCCTCCCACAAAGGAGGTAGCCCTCTTCGCTGTCCACTACCCCTCCAATTTTGGTGTCATCTGCAAACTTACTAACTGTACCTCTTATGCTTGCATCCAAATCATTTATATAAATGACAAAACATCGAGGAACCAGCACCGATCCTTGTGGCACTCCACTGGTCACAGGCCTCCAGTCTGAAAAACAACCCTCCACCACCACCTCTGTCTTCTACCTTTGAGCCAGTTCTGTATCCAAATGGCTAGTTCTCCCTGTATTCCATGAGATCTAACCTTGCTAATCAGTCGCCCATGGGGAACCTTGTCGAACCTTAATGAAGTCCATAGAGATGACAGTTACCACTCTACCCTCATCAATCTTCTTTGTTACTTCTTCAAAAAATTCAATCAAGTTTGTGAGACATGATTTCCCACGAACAAAGCCCTGTTGACTATCCCTAATCAGTCCTTGCCATTCCAAATACATGTACATCCTGTCCCTCAGGATTCCCTCCAACAACGTACCCACCACAAAGGTCAGGCTCACCAGTCTATAGTTCCCTGGCTTGTCTTTATCGCCCTTCTTAAACAGTGGCACCACGTTAGCCAACCTTCAGTCTTCCAGCACCTCACCTGTGACTATCGATGATACAAGTATCTCAGCAAGAGGCCCAGCAATCACTTCTCTCGCTTCCCACAGAGTTCTCGGGTACACCTGATCAGGTACTGGGGATTTATCCACCTTGATGCGTTTGAATGCGTCCGGTACCGTCTCCTCTGTAATGTGGACACTTTTCAAGATGTCACTATTTATTTCTCTAACTTCCACACCCTTCTCCATACTGAACACTGATGCAAAATACTCAGTCGTGTTTTTTCTGCAGCACCACACAGTCCTTGCTGATCTTTGAGGGGCCCTATTCTCTCCCCGTCACCCTTTTGCCCTTAATGCAAAATCCCTATGGATTCTCCTTAACCCTATTTGCCAAAGCAATCTCCTGACTTCTTGCTGCCTTCCTGATTTCTCTCTCGAGTATCTCTTCTTTCTACTTTTGTCTGGGTCCCAGCTGTGTCTACCTGACAATATGCTTCCTTCGTTCTCTTGACCAGAGACTCATTTTCTCCAGCCGTCCAGCGCTCCTTACCCCTACCAGCCTTGCCCTTCACACAAACAGGAACATAACGGTCTTTGCACTCTCATCTCGCTTTGGAAAGGGTGCTCCACTTTCCAGTGTGTCCTTACCTGGAGATTGTCTCTCCCAACTCACTTCTGAAAGTTCTGGCCTGTTACTGTTACCATTGGCCTTACTCCAATTTAGAAGCTTAACTTTCAGATCTTCTTCAAGTAAAAACAAATCTCTCGATTTCCTGACCCGGTCTGAAGCTGCAGCTCCTGAAAGTAAGTCTGGAAAGTGACTGAACAGCACAACTGCGGCAGAACCAGAAAGTGCTGAAACCCGTCTTGAAACTTTGTCCAATCGGAACTTTCGACGTGTCTGTTGCCAGGCAGATGTTATATGAGCAGTTCACCATGCCAGCGGTACTCTGTTTAGATCAAGAGATAGAGGGAGGGGAAATCACTCATAAAAGCAGCTCTGTCTGTGAGATTCCTTGCTTGAGTTGCAAACTATGACCTACTTTTTAACTTCTTTTCTAGTTCTATCCAGTGGGAACTTTTATTTTTTAAACTTATCTTGCTGCTGAGTATCACTTTGGAGCTGAATAATCCTCACCATTCTTTCAAAGGAAAGTACGTGCTGGGGTTTGAAGCGTTGTAACTAACGCTGATATCAGTCTGGTTTGGCATATTTTTATATTTAACTTAGATCTGAGCTGAGGGAATTCCTGTAGGAGAGAATAAACTTTTTCTTCCCACGTTAAAAGTGAAATTTGCTGACACTGTGATGAGCTGGTGTAAAGATTATTCAGCATCTATTTGTCTGTAAAATAAGAACTACTTAGAAGTTTCTAATCAGCCAGTATAGACGTGTCATGATACATTTAGGGTGCAGGTGGGACTTGGCCCAGAGGTGGGGACCTTACCACTGTGTCAAAAACCACAAGTAGGCATTGCAAATTATTGTCAAAACTTGAAGTTTCCCAGAATCGTAGAATCTGAGGGGCGAACTCTTCGAGCGACTAGATGAATGCTTCACCACCACTTTGTCTCCAATTTCAGATCTACCACCAAGTCGACAGCACACCGATTGGGCTTTCCAATTTCAGGACTGAAAGCAGTGGTGCAGAGACTTGAAAACACAGCCCTTCCCCTGATCCAACTGAAACGGGATAGGATACACGGACAACACATTTGTCATAATCATATGTACGAGACTGGAGGAAATACATTCCCTGACCAACAGTCTAATCACAGGTATCAAGTTCAACAGGGAGGGAGAGCATAACAACCCATTCCAAGATGTCACAGTAGTAATGATGGACAACCAACGCCGACAGGTAACCCACCCACACGGACCACATCCTGAAACCAGCAACCAGCCCAATGTCAACAGCCTTGGATGCTGGCTGACAACCAAATAGGCCATCAGTAAGCACACAGACCCGGTGTCAAAACCACTGCAGATAAGACCCTCACCCTAACAGACCAGACCCACATACACACCAGGTGAAAACAAGGACTGCAGATGCTGGAAACCAGATACTGGGGTAGGGTGGTGCTGGAAACGCACAGCAGGTCAGGCAGCGTCTGAGGAGCAGGAAAACCGACATTTCGGACAAAAGCCCTCCATCAGGTATCAGGACACTATTGAAAAGAGCTGGGACACATCGCAACACACCAGAGCAGTGCAAGGAAGACCAAGAACACCTACACAAAGTGTTCACTGACAACAGATATCCCATCAGCCTTGCCCACCTATCCTGCCTAACAGCTAACGCCAAGAACACAGTGTACCTCCCAATACACTGGCCACCCTTGTCTACGTGAAGAACATATCAGAGTTAACTACCAGACTGTTACGACCACGTGGT
>NW_025189996.1:0-3314 GCF_004010195.1 Chiloscyllium plagiosum
GGCGGGTAACGTGATCAAGAAGGCACACAGCACATTTGCCTTGAGTGTAAGAGTTGGCGAGTTATGTTACATCTATTTATTCCGGTCACATTCAGAATATTGTGTGCATTTCTGGTCCCCAGACTACCAGAAGGACATGGATACTCTGGGAGAGGGTATAGAGAAGGTTCACTAGGACATTGCCTGGTCTGGAGGTCTCATTATGAGAAGAGATGGGATAAACCTGGATTATTTTCACTGTAAAGATGGAGGCGGAGGGATGACCTCAATAAAATGATGAGACACACAGATTGACTGGACGGTGGCGGCGTGGTGGCTCAATCATTAGCACTGATGCCTCACAGTTCGATTTCAGTCCCAGGTGACTGTCTGTGTGGAGTTTGCACATTCTCCCTGTGTCGATATGGGTTTCCTCCGGTTTCCTCTCACAATCCAAATGTGTAGGTTAGGGTGGAGTGGCTATGCTAAATTATCCCAATGCCCAGGGATTGGCAGGTTAAGTTGGATTGTCCGTGCTTAAATTGCCCCACAGTGTTCAGGAATGTGAAAGTTAGGTACATTAGTGAGGGGTAAATGTCGAGTAATAGGGGTAGGGAAATGCGTCTATGTGGATTATTCTTTGGACGTTTGGTGTTGGGCCAGATAGTCTGTTAGATAGTCAGAGGCTTCCCCCCGCCCTCCCGGGTGGAAAAGTCAACTACAAGAGGGCACAAGTCCAAGGCGAGAGGGGGACAGTCTGGGGGAGAAATGAAAGGGAAGATTTTTCACACAGTTGGATGGTAGATGCCTGGAATGCATTGCCAGTGGATGTAGTGGTAAGAGGCACCTTAGCAACACTTAAGGTGTATCTGGATAGACACATGAATGGGAGGTGTATACAGGGACAGAAACCACTCATCGGCAATAAATAGCAGGTCTAAGTTAGGATTAAGAATTGGCACAGGCTTGGGCGGGGAGGGGGTAGGGGATAAATTGAACTTTCCAAAAGCATGGGATACCTGTATGCTGATGAAGGGGTGTGTGGAGGCTCAGGTGGAGCATAAGCACTGATAGTGGCCAATTGGATCGACTGTGCTGGAGACTCAATGGGTCAGAGACAAACGTATCTATTTCAGATCTACCTGCACTTCAGTCGCTTCTGTGGACTGTTTCCGTAGGGAAGGTGCAATCCCAGGCTCAGAGAGCATCAACCCCCACTGGAAGTCAAGTGGGTGAGAGAGCGCCCAGTCAGCATAAAGGAACCCCTTACCCCTCCCACTTTACCCACTAAACAGGGTTCAAGATGTGACTCTCAGCAGCGGTAACAGCAGAGTCCAACCCGAATCCCTGCACCGTCTCACTTGTGAAGTTGCTGGTATCTCCACAAGTTGCATGACTGGGTGAAGCCCTTCTCACACACTGGACAGGTGAATGGCCACTCCTTGGTGTGGATGCGCTGGTGTTTGCGCAGGGTGGAGGAATCACGGAAGTTATTGCTCCACACGGGACAGGTGAACGGCTTCTCCCCAGTGTGGACGCGGAAGCTGAGCAGCAGGTGGAGCCCTTCCCGCACACGGAGCAGGAAAACCGTTTCTCCCCGGTGTGCATCCGCTGGTGCGGCAGCAGGTGGTGTGACTGAGTGAAGCCCTGCCCACACACGGGGCAGATGAACAGGTTCTTGCTGGTGTGGACACACTGGTGGGCCAGGAGGTGGTGGAAACTGACTGCAGGTGAACAGCCGCTGCCCGGTGTGCAAACGCCGATGAATCTCCAGCGCAAATGGCGAAGGGATACCATTCCCACACTCCCCACATTTCCACGGTTTCTCCATGGTGCAGGTGCCCTCGTCTGTCTCAGACCATAACAATCTGTTGAAAACTTGCTCACGCTTACAGCATGTGTATGGTGTTACTGGTGAACCCCCTGATAATTGGAACACTCTCATTCAGTCTGTAAAGCTTGTTCCAGTCACTACTCGGGTGTGTGGGTATGTGAGACTCTGAGTTTCCAGTCACACTTACGTTTAAAACCGAACTAAGCAGACAGACCTTCTCCCCTTTGTTTTCAAGGCCATCAATATCCACGTCCTCGTGAATCAAGTGACTGTCAGACTTTGATGTGATGTTTGGTCTGAGATTTCGGCCACTAAATTCTTCTCTTGTAATATTCCAGTGAAGTGATTGCAAAGGTCATCACAGTCAGTCCATGATAGAAAATCTGAACGTAATTCTAGTTACTGTGGAACATGCTTTCCTCTCAATCCCAAAGAACTTTGTGTAGATCTACATGTAACTGTAAACCAACAGGGTTATGGGGCAGACTGCATACCTCCACGAAGAGTTCACATGGACTCAAGTTGTTGAATGGACCTCTGTCGTGCAGTATTGACACTCTTACTGAAGATCTACAATATGCTGCAGTACGATATTACAAGCCCAGGAACAATTGCAAATCAGACAAGGTCTTTTCAGAAGTTGGACCATGAACTTCTGAAGCTGCTGCTGTTCTTCCTCTCCCTCTCTGAATGAAGATTGATCTTCACCCAGACTGCAACTTCCTTCCTCTGTCCAAATATTTGTGAACACATCCCTTTTTATGAAGGATGGGATGTTTTCTGATCATCACAATTAAAGGGGTGTCTTCTCCCTGATATGCACAGGGACAGTCAGTCAGGGGAGGGCAGGGTCACGTCTTGTGTTGTTGTGTGGAATCTGTGACAGCTGCAACAATTCATCCCAACTCCTGTACTCAGTGCTCTGACTGGTGAAAGCAAGCATGCCGAAAGTCTTCTTCACTGCCCTGTCTACCCATGACTCCACTTTCTAGGAGCTATGAACCTGCACCCTTACATCTCTTGGTTTGAAATACTGCATATGAAACAGATTTGGTGCTTGATGGTATGTGTTATTATTTGGTGCTTCTCTCGACTCTAATTCGGTTTTTTACACTGAATGCCATGACTGATGAAAGCCACTGTGCCAAAAATTTCTACCTGTGACTCCACTTTCAGAGAACTGTGAACATGTACTCTAAGATCCCTCTGTTCGACTACACTCCTTGAGGTCCTACCATTCACCATGAAATTCCTACCTTGATTTGACTATACAAAATGTAAGACCTCACACTTATCTATATTAAACTCCATTTGTCATTAACCTTAAACTTATGCCCTCTAACTTTGGACTCCCCCACCCCAAGGGAGAAGACCTTGCCTATTTACCCTACCCATGTCCCTCATGATTTTATAAATGTCTTTAATGTCACCCCTCAGTCTCCAAAGCTCCAGAGAAAATAGCTCCATTCTATTCAGCCTCTTCCTGTACCTCAAACCCTCC
>NW_025189997.1:0-1216 GCF_004010195.1 Chiloscyllium plagiosum
AATACACTGGTACAGTCTGCACAGCTCTCCATGTTGGGCAGATAGTTCATTTTCCGAAGCAATACATTGGCATAGTCTGCACAGCTCCCCAGTTAGTCTTTTTCCCCATATTTCGCCAATATGGTGTATTTCTATCTTAATTATCTGGTTCTATCTTTATGGTGCATTTTTTTGTCCCTCAGTATCTTTCCCTGGCTTTGAGTTTTGGCTCCCTAATGTATCGAGTGCTGACATTGTGAAACTCAGAAACAATGAAATGGTGTGGCGGGGGGGGGGGGGCTGTTGTTCACTTCCCCGTGTGTCCCATGTTCCATGTTATATATGCAATCCTGCAGTGCTCTTGCACGACTGCTACACACATGGAAGAAAGAAAAAAGGTTGACAGTTTAATGATCATATTGAACAGGAGGGATTCAGCAGTTTTGAAACGTCTTTGAAACATAGTCTGTGCCTGTCCACTGAACGCCTGTGTTTGTCCCTCTCAGCTGATCGTGTGGCCAGTAAAACAAAAAGCCCCCGAGGATTATTGTAAAGGGGCAGGCATCGAACTTGCGTCGGAGGCTGAGGGGTGACCTTATAGAAGTTTGCAAAATTATGAGCGGCATTAATAGAGTAAATAGACAAAGTATTTTCCCGAGGGTCGGGGAGTCCAGAATTAGAGGGCATAGGTTTAGGGTGAGAGGGTAAAGAGACCAAAGGGGCAACTTTTTCACATAGTGTAGTACGTGTATGGAATGAGAAGCCGGGGAGAGTGGTGGAGGCTGGTAAAATTGACAAAGTATTTTCCCGAGGGTCGGGGAGTCCAGAATTAGAGGGCATAGGTTTAGGGTGAGAGGGTAAAGAGACCAAAGGGGCAACTTTTTCACATAGTGTAGTACGTGTATGGAATGAGAAGCCGGGGAGAGTGGTGGAGGCTGGTAAAATTGCAACATTTAAGAGGCATTTGGATGGGTATATGAATAGGAAGGGTTTGGGGCGATAACCGGCTGGGTGCTGGCAGGTAGGACGAGATTGGGTTGGGATCTCTGGTCCGCAAGGACGGGTTGGACTAAAAGGTCTGTTTCCATGCTGTACATCTCTGTGACTCTATGAAAATCTTCTGACTGACTCCTGTTATTCAAAATTGAGTGGACGTGTTGGGGATGGCTTGCTGGAAGTTGTCTTGTGAGCTGCCCCAAACATTCAGAGAGACCTGAGGATTTTGTGACCCAACTCT
>NW_025189997.1:1906-3314 GCF_004010195.1 Chiloscyllium plagiosum
AAGGCATACAACATACTTTGCTTCCTGCATTCCACCATTTTAAGAAGGGCAGAAAAGAGAAAGTGGCGAATTACAGACCAGTTAACTTGTCATCCACAGGAGGGAATCTGTTGGAATCTATTGTGTACAAGAGATGACAGGTCATGTTATAATTCCGTACGGCTTTGGTTCGACAACATTTCAAATAGTTCGTACAGTTCGGATCAACACCTTAACAAAAGGATGTGGATGCTTTGGAGATGGTGCAGAGGAGTTTCACCAGGATGTTTCCTGGTATTGGAGGCAACTGACTATGAAGAGAGGTTTGGTAGATTAGGATTATTTTCATTAGACTGACGAAAGCTCGGGGGACCTGATTGAGTTCTACAAAATCATAAGAGGTATAGACAGTGTGAATAGCAAGACGCTTATTCCCAGAGTGGGGTACTCAATTCTAGAGGTCAGGAATTCAAGATGAGAGGGAAAAGGTTTTTGGGAGATATGTTCAGAAATATCATTACACAGAGTCTGGCAGATGCCTGAAACGCATTGCCAGCGGAGTTGTTAGACGTGGTCACGATAGCGACATTTATTATGTATCTAGACAGATGCATGAATGGGTAGGGAGCAGGGGGATACAGATCCTTCGAAAATAGGTGACAGGTTTAGACAGAGGATCTGGATCTGGATCTGCAGGCTTGGAAGGCCCGAAGGGCTGTTCCTGTGCGGGATTATTTTTTGTTCTTGGTAAATACTGGCGCAAAGTGTCGGTCCATATTTGAAAAGAAAATGAAAACAAAGCCAAATGTGGCGCAGTGAATGTGTGGACAGGATAATTTATTGTAGAGAACAGAAAATTGACAGGGAGACGAAACTGTTATATTATGTCTGCATTCACGGACGAAGGCCCAGAACATATCCCAGAAATACCAGAGAATTTTTGTCACAGAACACTAAAATCCTTCATACGAGTGACGTGGTAGTATATGACAACATACCTGGATTGAGGATTGATAAGCCTGACAGACCAGATGTACTTCATACTGCAATTTCTGAGAAAGCAGCCATACACAGATGGATTGGATTGTGGATGACTGTATTTATCCGTAGTCAATTTGAAATGATATAAATGCATTCCAACGATTTAGGAAGGGAAGAAGAGGGAGAGTGGAAAACTACAGACCAGTTTACTTGTCATCCGCAGGAAGTAATCTTTTGCAAACTATCATAACGAATGTGATATTGGATACTGAGAAAGTAATAGCAAATTTCAAGAGAATTATTCTGCATTTATGAAAGGGAAGTTATAATTTGCTATATCTTGTAGACCTAATCATAGAGAAGCAATGGATGTGATACAGTCAGATATTCAGGAGGAGTTTTAATCAGCACATAGAGTATGTTAGCAGAAACATTAAAGCAAAGGGAA
>NW_025189998.1:0-3314 GCF_004010195.1 Chiloscyllium plagiosum
CTCAATCCCTTCTCACACACTGAGCATCTGAATGGCCTCTTCCCCTGTGTGGTCTCACTGGGGTCTCATTAGCTGCGGCATTTGAGTGTGTCTCATCCCACACTGGGAGCAAGTGAATGGCTTTTTCCCCAGAGTGAGTTCTCTGATGTTTCAGCTGGTCAGAGGACTGAGTAAACCCTTTCCCACACACCGAAAAGGTGAATGGCCTATCCCCAGTGGGAATGCACTGATGTCTTTGCAGATGAGATATTTGAATGAATCCTTTCTCACACATGGAGCAGGTGAAGGGTCTCAATCCTCTGTGCCCTCTCTGGTGCCTCAGTAGATTGCAAGATCGAGTAAACCCTTTCCCATATGTGAGGCAGGTGAGCGGCCTTTCCGCAGTGTGACTGTGTTGGTGAGTGTCCCACTGGGAGGGATAGGTGAATTCCTTCCCGACATTTACACAGCCTCACGCTGGTCCTGTAGTGATGGTGTCTTCCCAGATCGCATATCCTCAACCATGCGCACAACATGGGAATGGTTTATCTGGGCTAGGAATGCTGCTTTCCCTTCCATATTACCCATAATGATCAGGACCTGTGGAATTGGGTGGCTCTCATATTGCTTTCAAGTATGAATTTCCCATCCGTGAATCCTTTGGCTGTAAAACAAGTTTACCTCTGTCCTTATTGCAATAATATTGCAGGAGGAATTGAGAACAATTCATAATTTACTCAATTATTCGTTTCTGATCAGGATCTGATTTCTCTCCTCTCAAGATTAATATCAGTCTGTCTCACACATTGTTTCTATCCCTTTAAATGAGAACAGCAGTGAAGGACAGTGTTCCTTTAAACAGCCAGCCTCTGCACATGCTCCAATGGCTCAAATGAGCAACATAAAGCTATAGCTATGCTTTCGTGTCTCCAAGGGAATGGGGAGAAGCTGGAAAAGAGGCTGGATCACTGAGAGAAAGTGAATTTCCCAGTCTTTGAAGAAGCAAAGACAAAACTGCAGGACAGAGTTTGAGTGGGAGTAAGTTTTTTTTATCAATCGCAACTTTTGTTTTTTTTTTGTCCCTCTGACTCCTAGCTCATCCCACAACACCCAGCTCCAGCTTTCCCTTTAGTTATTTGAACGTGGAAAACGTGAACAATGCAATGATCTCAGTTATGTGTCCAACTGTCATCATGATGCTGAAAGTAAGTTAGCAACATTTTAAACAACTTTGTGCACTTAACCAGCAGAACTGACACCTCCTCCATTACTTACACTTCTTGACCCATGACACCAGCTTCTATAACAGTTATAATTCTTTGACCACTTGGTTAAAGCCAGGTAAGTCAGTTCCAACAACTATTAATAGATCCTATCGAAAGAGGGTGCACCTCAACTGATATTCATTTCCCAAATGTGTTTTTTTCTTTGAAAACACTTGACATGTCTATTAACCTGGCAATACAGCATACAGTAAATTGACAGTCTCAGTCGCCAGTTCCAATCCATGAAGCAGCCAGTAACATAACCAGTGAATTGATTTCTAACAGCAGCATTGCCCTCTCAGGAGAGATTGAGGAGAATGAAGCTGTCTTCTTGAGCGTATCTAAACATGAAACACTTGAAATGAATAATTTTTTAAAGAGCTCAATAGGATCGATACAGGAAGGATGTGCTCCCTGGCTGGTGTGTCTGGAATGAAATAAACACTAACTGTGGTATCTTTAACCAGCGTCCCCTTCAGCTGCATCAATGTTGTGTATTTCTGAGCTCATCCAGTTTCACTCTCTTGAGCATTCCCATTGTTAACTGCTGTAATGTTGGGAGCCATGCAAATTAATGAGATTTGGAATTCTATTCCCAAACCTCAACCGTCTGTCATTCACTTTTACTCACAGAGACACTCCTTCAATTTGCCCTCTTTACCAAACTTTCCTTCACCTGCTCTGATTTTCCCTTATTCGGCTCAGAATTAAGTGACCACAGAACTTTTATAGTGTAAAAGGGGGCCAATTGGCTCATCAGCTCCCCAAAGAATCCTCTTCCCTCATGCTTTTCTTCTATCTTTTCCCCATTCTTCCTCTTCCGATGTTGAAGGGAGGCATGGTGGCAGAGTGGTTAGCACTGCTACCTCACAGTGCCTGCCACCCGGGTTCAATTCCCACCTTGAGCAACTGTCTGTGTGGAGTTTGCACATTCTCTCCATATCTGCGTAGGTTTCCTTCCACTGTCCAAAAATGTGCAGATTAGGTGAATTGGCCATGCTAAGTTGCCCGTAGTGTTCGGTGTAGAGGATTGGGTCTGGGTAGGTTGCTCTTCGGAGGATTGGTGTGGACTTGTTGGACCGAAGGGCATGTTTCCACACTGTAGGGAATCTAATGTTCACTTCATTGTACCTGGCTCCATTAGCAGTGGATTCCTAATCTCAACCTTTTGCAGAATGAAAATGGTTTGTCTAAATGTCGCATGTGCATCGTTGCCAATTACCTTGCATCGGTGCCTCACCATTCTTGATTCTTTCACAAATGTGAACAATTGGATTATGATTCCTTTTTAACAGCTTCCCTTCCATCCGGGCTGCAGGTTATGTTTGCAGTCAGGAGGAGTCCATGGACACTGTACATATTCACTGTGACAGGTTCTAACCTCTGTGCAGTTCCCTGAATGGTCAGTTTCCCAACATTCAGTGACGTATCAGTTCCATGTTCCTGATCCTAAGCTGTGCACAGTGGAAGCCACAGGAATGTTGAAGGGTCTTCACTTGGTTAAAACTAATCTGTAGAACCAGAATGCACAGCGTGAGAGAGGCGGGTTACTGTCTGAACAATAGTTAGAGGAGAGTATGAGAGTCCACTTGACCAATCAAGTCCACTCAGCCATTCATCAAAGTCATAGCTCACCCAATTGTGGCCTTCCCTTCATTTTCCTGGCAGGATTTGCTTCTTCTCTGTCCATTTGTCTGTGCCTGTTTATCCAGCGAGATGAAGTTTGCGGGGACAAGCAGTGGACTTCATACCTGGTTATCCAGCGAGATGAAGTGTGCGGGGACAAGCAGTGGACTTGATACCTTCCAGAACTATTGGACCCTTAGGACACAGGGTGTCTAACAGACATGGAAAAACACATTCTGATTAAATTAGACAGCTTCCCATGTCCCATTCCGTTGTTTTTGACTTTGTTGCTGATTTTGGTTTATTTTAAATTTTGGTTTATTTTAAATTGATTGGATTAAAAATTAAGTGTAGAAAACAGCGAAGAAGAAGCCCCTTCAGGTCGCTATACAGAGGTTGTAAGCTCTCCCACTTACTGTATAAAAAGCCAATGGACTGTTCTCA
>NW_025189999.1:0-1175 GCF_004010195.1 Chiloscyllium plagiosum
TGGGATGGGAGTTATACTGCCCAGTGTGGGATGAGAGTTATACTGCCCAGTGTGGGATGAGGGTTATACTGTCCAGTGTGCGATGGGAGTTATACTGCCCAGTGTGGGATGGGAGTTATACTGCCCAGTGTGCAATGGGAGGTATACTGTCCGGTGTGGGATGGGAGTTATACTGTCCGGTGTGGGATGGGAGTTATACTGCCCGGTGTGGGATGAGAGATATACTGCCCGGTGTGGGATGGGGGTTATACTGCCCAGTGTGGGATGGGAATTATACTGCCCGGTGTGGGATGGGTGTTATACTGTCCGGAGTGGGATGGGAGTTATACTGTCCGGAGTGGGATGGGAGTTATACTGTCCGGTGTGCGATGGGAGTTATACTGCCCGGTGTGGGATGGGAGTTATACTGCCCGGTGTGAGATGGGAGTTATACTGCCCGGTGTGGGATGGGGGTTATACTGCCTGGTGTGGGTTGGGAGTTGCACGGCTCAGTGTGGGATGGGAGTTATACTATCCGGTGTGGGATCGGAGTTATACTGCCCAGTGTGGGAATGGGTTTATAATGCCCAGGGTGGGATGGGAATTATACTGCCCGGTGTGGGATGGGAGTGATACTGCCCAATGCGGGCTGGGAGTTATACTGCCCAGTGTGGGAAGAGCGTTGTCCAGCCCAGTGTGGGAAGAGAGTTATACAAAGCTGGAAATGTGTTGCTGGAAAAGCGCAGCAGGTCAGGCAGCATCCAGGGAACAGGAGAATCGACGTTTCGGGCACAGGTGAATCTGTGGCGGATATGGAAGTTTCACCTGCACCTCCACACATATCATCTATTGCATCCTCTGCACCCGATGTGGCTTCCTCTATATTGGGGAGACAGGCCGGCTACTTGCGGAGCGTTTCAGAGAACACCTCTGGGACACCCGGACCAACCAACCCAACCACCCTGTGGCTCAACATTTCAATTCCCCCTCCCACTCCACCAAGGATATGCAGGTCTTTGGACTCCTCCATCGTCAGACCACAACAACACGACGGTTGGAGGAAGAGCGCCTCATCTTCCGCCTAGGAACCCTCCAACCACAAGGGATGAACTCGGATTTCACAAGTTTCCTCATTTCCCCTCCCCCCACCCTGTCTCAGTCAAATCCATCAAATTCAGCACCACCTTCCTAACCTG
>NW_025189999.1:1789-3314 GCF_004010195.1 Chiloscyllium plagiosum
GTTGTCAGTTCCAGCTGTCCACTGTCGTGGCCGGTACATTGCAGGTCGATGTGTTTGTTGGTAGAGTCTGTGGATGAGTGCCATGCCTCTAGGAATTCCCTGGCTGTTCTCTGTTTGGCTTGCCCTATAATGGGAGTGTTGTCCCAGTCGAATTCATGTTGCTTGTCATCTGCGTGTGTGGCTACTAAGGATAGCTGGTCGTGTCGTTTCGTGGCTAGTTGGTGTTCATGGATGCGGATGGTTAGCTGTCTTCCTGTTTGTCCTATGTAGTGTCTTGTACAGTCCTTGCATGGATTTTGTACACTACATTGGTTTTGCTCATGCTGGGTATCGGGTCCTTCGTTCTGGTGAGTTGTCTGAGAGTGGCTGTTGGTTTGTGTGCTGTTGTGAGTCAACAGATGCCTAAGGGAAAGACAACGGAACGAGGACATGCAACAACCCAAAGGACGAGCCACACTACCATACATCAGGAGCATTTCCGAACTGACAGCCAGACTACTGCGACCCCTCGGACTCATAACAGCACACAAACCAACAGACACTCTCAGACAACAGCTCACCAGAACGAAGGACCCGATACCCAACATGAGCAAAACCAATGTAGTGTACAAAATCCCATGCAAGGACTGCACAAAACACTACATAGGACAAACAGGAAGACAGCTAACGATCCGTATCCATGAACACCAACTAGCCACGAAACGACATGACCAGCTATCCTTAGTAGCCACACACACAGATGACAAAAGCAACGTGAATTCGACTGAGACAACACTACCATTATAGGGCAAGCCAAACAGAGAACAGCTAGGGAATTCCTAGAGGCATGGCACTCGTCCACAGATTCAATCAATAAGCACATCAATCTGGACCCAATATACCACCCACTGCAACGGACAGCTGGAACTGACAACCTGAAGCAGCAGATTCAAACCACTATAAATGCCGGAGGAAGATCACAGAAGTGCTTCACAGGAGGCTCCTAAGCACTGAGGATGTCGCCTAGACAGGGGACGAAACGTCTGCAACACAAATTCCCAGCTCGGCAAACAGAACCACAACAACGAGCACCCGAGCTACAAATCTTCTCACAAACTTTGAATTATACTGCCTGTTGTGTGATGGGACTTACACTGTCCGGTGTGGGATGGGAATTAACCTGCTCAGTATGGTATGGGAGTTATACTGTGCAGTGTAGGATGGGAGTTATACTGTCCAGTATGGGATGGGAGTTATACTGCCCGGTGTTGGATGGGAATTATACTGTCCGGTGTGGTATGGGAGTTATTACTGTCCAGTGTGGGATGGGAGTTATACTGCCTGTTGTGGGATGGTAGTTATACTGTCCAGTGTGGGATGGGGGTTATTATTGTCCGGAGTGGGATGGGAGTTACATTGACCAGTGTGGAATGGGTGTTGAACTGCCCAGTGTGGGTTTGGAGTTATACTGCCCAGTATGGGATAGGAGTTATACTGCCCAGTATGGGATAGGAGTTATACTGCCCAGTATAGGATAGGAGTTATA
>NW_025190000.1:0-3314 GCF_004010195.1 Chiloscyllium plagiosum
CTATACTCAAGGCTCTGTTCTTTGAAGGAGAGCTTGACTATCATCTTCACTATCCTGTCGTCCTGGGACTCCACTTTCAAGAAACTATGCACCTCCAGCCCGAAGTCTCTTTCTTTGTCAACACATCCTAGTGTCCTTCCATTTGCTGTGTATGTCATGTCTAGGGTGATCAAACAGGTTTAGTTCTGCTACGTGATTGTTTTAGAAAGTCGGTCAGAGATAACCCATGCTTAGTGTGGGAGAATCGGACGAGATCTTGAAAGATTGTCATGGAACCAGCAATTAAGCATAAAGAAGACACTGTTCTCAGAATTTACACTATTGCATCTGAGGGCACTTGAGCAAAGGAGTGGGGTCAATGCTTGTTCATTTCTACATCATATTCGACAAGAATGTAATGCACAGAGTGTCTGCAAGGTTATTATCCATTTTATTGAATAAAACGCAGGGAAATGTGTAAAACACTAATTTTATTACCACTTCATTCAATAAAATTCATAAAACGTCACTTAGTATTCTGTCTTCTGCCAGTTCACTTCGGTTCTATCCTGGATGAAAGTAAGAGTGCACAGGGATTATCAGCCAACAGTGTCAAGGAATGGGATTGGACCATCTTTTGACTCACCGCTTCAGGTTGGAGAGGATGACCGCAAATCTGCAGTGCAAAATCTAATCAGTCACTGATAATGTCGAGCATCTGTAGCAGTAACATCGATTATCATTTCATACAATGCGAGACGGAGAGAATTTGTTGAAGGGAAATCTTAAGGAATGCGTTCACCGAAATATAATCAATTTCAAATTGTGGACGAGAGCTATTTGTACATTCAGAATGTTGGGATAATAAAGTAAACTTGCCATTATCTAGAAATTTGTAGAGACACAGAGAATTTTATTTCATGGTGGAACATGGCATCAATCGGCAAAATACTTGGCTCAGTTTCACTCAATCGCCAAAGGGGGGAATTGTGTTCAGAGTAACAGAAGGAACACAAGAGTTTCAGACATCCCAGTGTCGAATGAGGAAACCTGTATTGGTGAAAACTTCGCATGCATAGGCCGGATTCCTTGGGCAGTGGAGGATGAGGGTTAACCTGGAAGAGGTTTATAAAATCAAGAGTGGTTTGGAAAGGTTAAATAGCCAAGGTCCCTTGAACGAGAGGGTATATTTAAGGTGAGAGTGGAAAGATTTAAAAGGGATTTAAGGGGCAAATTCTTCACACTGATGGTGATGATTGATTCGAATGAGCTCCCTAAGGAGGTCATGGAAGCTGTAACAATTACAGAATTTAAAGGCATCAGGATGGGTATATGATTAGGAAGGTTTTCGAGCGATATATGCCAAGTGCTGGGAAACAGGAAGAGATTAATGTACGATATCTGGTGGGCATGGTTTGGTTGGATCAAAAGATCTTTCTTCACGCTGTAAATTTCAATATGACACTGTATTCACGACAGGACATCCGAAAAATATTGTGATCTTCTGACTCGGATAGTGGAAAGCAAATTTAATGCAGAGACGAGTTAAGAATCTATGAAATTCTGTCCACCAGAGTTCTGTGCATTTCGGACATTGAGCAAATTTAAGGAAGGGATGGTGAGATTATTAGTTTGTAACACATAGGTGTTATGGACAGCAGTCAGGAAAGTGAATTTGTGGCACTGATGAGATCAACTATGATCATATGGACCAGTGGATCAGGATCATATGAACCAGTTGTCCATGAAAAATGACCTCTTAATTTGCATACTTCATAGGGATATATTGAATGGGAAGGGAATAAAGTAGTCAGTGTTATTCTGCCCATGTTTAGGGAGAAAACAATGAGACCACATGAGAGCAGGTGGACTATAGTGGAGAAATTTGCAGCAGAATGATTCAGTCAACCTTGACAAATCTGCAGACTGGAGGAGAAAGTGAGGACTGCAGATGCTGGAGATCAGAGCTGAAAATGTGTTGCTGGAAAAGCGCAGCAGGTCAGGCAGCATCCAAGGAGCAGGAGAATCGACGTTTCGGGCATGAACCCTTCTTCAGGAAGACTGCAGACTGGTCAAGATAATAGTTTATGGGGAATGCGTCTGCGTGCTTTACTCTTCAGAGGGTCGGTGTGGACTTTTCGGAATGAAGGTCCTGTTTCTACACTGTAGGGATTCTATAAGTTCCAGATCACATTTCACTAATATAAGATTCCTTTGTTGGTTTTGCTTCACTAACATGCAAAAACGAGATGAAATACATTTTGTTGAAAAAAGCTTTTGAGGATCTAAGGTTAAAAAAAGTTTGTTACAATTAATCAGCTCAATAATTGATTTTATCTTCTAGTGAAATTGAGGCTGCGACCAATAATAAAATAAAAGAGTGTTCGCTCAGTTACATCCACCTGGATTCCTGCGAAACCTGGATGTAAACAGGGTATGCAGGAGTTTACTGATGAAGGAAATCTGGAAAGTGAAATGTGGGCGCAAGATATCATTCGCCAAGACGAATAGTGTCAATCTGAAGAGGCTTGTTAAGTGCAGTAAATAAAATATAAATGACTGGAGCGAGAATCGGACTCCTCCAGGACCAACGTGGACACGTATGTGCAGAAAGCAGGAGATGGACGAGGTTCTCAATGAATGTGTCTCCTTTGTGTTTACTCTGGAGAAAGGTATGAAGATTTGGGAACATGAGGAAGTGAGAGTTGATAACTTGGGGACAGTCTACATCACAGCACGGTTTTGGATGTGTTAGAAAGAATTAATGTTTTACGAACGTGTTATGTACATAGTGGCTATACAATAAGATGCTTTTTTTGCTTTAAACCAGTGATTTCTCATTAGTCCATCAGTGATGTCTTCATTGATACTCTGTACTATATACTATCGAACTGTTGCCAGCGGAATCAGAATACAGTAACATTGTCATTTTGGTGTAGTTCGAGACTTTCTTTTTGAGTCAACAGTGTCATCCATCCAAAGTTGGTATAACTGATATTTATCCAGGCCAATCCCAGGAATTACTGGCACGAGTAGAAACAACTAGCAACGGTCAGAGTGAAAATAGAGCTCAGTGTTTTAGGTAAGACGACCCAGTAAATCCACAGAAAACAATTATGTGCTTCTCACCAGAGTGAATGGCTTTGTTTTCGAATAGATGCACGTTAATTTGAAATTTCTGCTCATAGTAAAGAGAAAAAAAACTTGGAACACCTTTTTATCATTGTGAACATTTTGTTATTTACTGAGTTGCGTATGTCTGACTGTATTTCTGAGAGTTATAATGGCCTCGCCTCAGTGCAAGTGCACTTATGATAACTGAGCATGAATCCATG
>NW_025190001.1:0-3314 GCF_004010195.1 Chiloscyllium plagiosum
GCGCTTTTCCAGCAACACATTTTCAGCTATTACCTGAGTTAGCAGTTTATTTTAAGGGCCCCGTGCTGAAATATTAACTAAGAAAATACATTGAGTAAATGCACAACAGAAATTTGTCAGAAATAAACTAACTGCAGCTATATCAGCCAAACAAAAAGCCACAGTGTTGAAATAAGGATATTTTCCACTGGGGTTTAAGTGTCTGCAACATTATAGTTGGGATAAACAGAATCTATTTACTTTCAGATATTTAATATGAGACAGTTTCAGTAGTTCTTGCATAATTCCTGATTTGATTTGATAAAAGTATTTTTGCAGATTCTTGTGAATATGTTCAGTGGCTGATCTCCTTGATAGAAAAAGAAATGATAAAATAAAATGCATGGTACATCAAACCAGAGTTCATGCTGGAATCTGACAAGTATTACCAATGACTGGGATCACATCAGTGACAAGGAGGAAGTGGGGACTGCAGATGCTGGAAATCAGAGTCGAAAAGCGTGGCACTGAAAAAGCACAGCAGGTCAGGCAGCATCTAGAAGCAGAAGAATCGATGTTTTGGGCATAAGCCCTTCATCAGGAATGTCGTGAGCAGAATGGCGGTAGCCTCCCAGCGGTCTGGGGCGGGGGGATGCTGACCCCACGTATCCTCCTAGCGTTTGGAGGCAGCAGCAAGGATGGTCTCCTGGCATCTGGGGCCAACAGCGGTGGCAATGTTCCTCAAGCGATCAGATGTAGTGGTGGCAGCATCAGCATCAACGTCAGGAAGAATACAACTCCTCCCAGCCATTGATGTAAGACCTGCAGGTTAACTGAGTCAACAGACTATGGTTAGGCCCAGGTGCCTGCATCAGTGATTCCAAAACTCTTTATGGAGATAAGACTTAGTCTTTGAGTTTTGAATGTTTATCTTACTTATTGGTTTTCTTTTATTTCTGCTTTTTTTTTCGAGATTCTGGTTTTGTAACCCAGATGGCGTCGGAGGCTGGTGACTTTGTACACTTTTCACTGTACTGATGTATTCCTCTACTTGAACAGACTTGACAATAAAATGTAATCAATCCCAGCTGGTCACTCAGACAGGGCAACGAGAAGCAAGCAATAAATGTATGTTTTGCCAGTGAGGCCCACTTTCTAAGAGTCACAATGTATAAATTGCTACATACGTGGCTTTATCATTTTGTATTCAATTATTTTATGGAACCTACAGATTGTGATTAATTAAATTTGAACAAGTTAATGTCATCTTCAATTTAGCAAAGAGATACAGGTTTTCAGATGCATCTGAAACCTATTCAATTAATCTCACGAAAGGCTGCTTTGAAATCACTGCATATCTTGCCCCCTGGACGTACATGCAATTTCGGAGTTAGTTAATTGCATCAATTCATTTAACTTATCTCAACACCCTTCTTCTTCACCTCATCTACAACCCCCAGATATTTTAAGATGTTAGGACCATGAGCATAAGTCAGAAACTGCTGCTTTAATGCTAATTCATAAAATAACAAAACATTGATGCATAGTTAACAGAAGCACTTCTGCTCAGGTCTAAACTTGCATGGAGAAGGAGAGTTTTCACATCTCAGTCAAATTCTAGCTAAAGCCATAAGTCCATTACTCCCGCCTCTGGATGCACAGCCATCATTTTCTCTGGGGGAGGGGATGATTGGAGGCATGCTATAGTTTATCTATCCAGGCCTTACAGAAGCAGCAGCACATTTAAAAGTCAACCAATTTTCAGCATTGAGATTTCTGAAAGTGATTTGTTTGGGCTTTATAAATTTGGGGAAAAGTTCAAAACTAATGTGAATTTTTTGGAGAGGTCTGGTCTCCTTTTGGTATTCTTAAGAGTAGGTACGTGCAAATGAAAAATACATATAATGCCTTTGGATGTCTCAAGTTATAGTGTCATTTAATCCCCTGCCCTTTAAAGTTTGAAATAAAAGACAGCATGCTGTGATGCTCAGTGCAAAATAATTGCAATTTCACCAGAAATTTCTAGGCAGAACTGAGGATAATCACTTTGGGATTAGGCTTGTTTGATGGCTTCCATAAACTAAAATTATCACTATGTGGGGTATGCATGTCCATAAATTGATTTACAGCTCTACTTGTTTCTAAAGATTTGCTGTCTTTACTGTGGGGCCATGAAAAGAAATGTTTTTTTTTGTCATATATGGGATTCAGAACTTGCAGGGGTTTTAATTTATTAAATAGGCCTTTATCGATAGAAGAGCGCTCAATTTTGCATGCGATTCAGGACATTTCTGATTTTTATGAACTCAGCATTAAAAATGAATTTGGTTTTGGGACCATTTGGGGATAAGGGCTCAATGGGGTGGGATAACATTGAAGGTTGGAGCAAGACACCCTGGAATTAATGAGAGATCAGAGACCTGCTGTGGTTTAGGCAAGTCAGCTGCATAAGAAGTCTCTTCTGAAAGATCCAGTCAGATGTAGTCCTTCAATTGTAAACTTACCTTGTGTTGGAGGAGATATCATTGAGATAATAGGTGAATGTCAAAGCTATAAATCCTGCCCCACTGTCAACTGTCTCTTGAACAGATCACTCATTATGGCAATTGGGAAAACGTATTTGCTGCTATCTAATTAATTGTACTGTACTGAACCACTGAGTGGATTCTCAAGAAGCAGCCATGAGATGTCAGATGTGGGAATCTGAACTGGAAACAACCATTGCTGGAGATCACAGCAGGTCAGACAGCATTCATGGAGAGAGAGCAAGCTACCGTTTCGAGTTTAGGTGACTCTTCATCAGAGCTGAGGTGAAATGTGGAGGGGTGTAGCATTTACACTATAGTGGGAGGGGGTGGTTGGAGTGCTGGGGTAGAAAGGATGTTGGTAAATTCAGATTAAGTGACTGGTATGTGAGAATGGCAGAACAATGGTGTGTCTAACTGCCAGACTGGGAAGAGCAGACAGTCCCACTGGGGTGTGGTGCTGGGGGAAGAGGGTGGTGACAGAGAATGTAACAAACAAAACTAAAAGGAAGGGAAGGAATTGGCTCACAACCTCAAGATGTTGAACTCAATATTTAGCCCAAAAGGTTGTAAACTACCTAGTTTGAAGATGAGATGTTGTTCCTCCAGTTTACGCTGTGATTCACTGGAGTGCTGCAGCATGCCAAGGACAGACAAGTGGGCATGCGAACAGGATGCTGTAGTATAATGACCAGCTAAAGTCTGGCAGTTAGACATGCCACTGTTCTGCTATTCCCACATTCTGATTACTTAATCTGAACTATCAACATCCTTTCACCTCCAGCACTCCAACCATCCCCCTCCCACTAT
>NW_025190002.1:0-3314 GCF_004010195.1 Chiloscyllium plagiosum
CCCAGCTCTTGATAACCTGTAATATCAAACACATGGCTGCCTGTTTCCTCCGTGCTCACTGTTGCTTGTGGTATCCAACACTTGTTGAACATCTGGTGTGTTCCAGCTCTTGTGCCCCTGTAATGTTGCAGTTGTTGTCTCACAGGTAAGAACCGTTGTAGGTGAAAATCAGGGCGGGAAATGCTCATCCGGCACTACCTTTAATGTTTTCTCAACCTGACCATTTGTGATGACTTCCTGCCGACGTCATGTTTCTGTCTTCGACAACAGGAAATCCGGAATGTGCACAGTGAAGAACTGATGGGGATTCGTCGCGAAGAGGAAATGGAAATGTCTGATGACGACTACGAAGAAAGCCCAAATAAATTAGCCCCATTGGAGGAGTCGGGTAAGTCAGTTTCAGCTGTTTCCAGTCAACGGTTGGTGTCCCTTGTGCAAATCCATGAAAGGCCTTCATACTAACTCATTTTGAAAAATCTGCAAAATTCACTTGTGTTTGTGCTCTTGTCTGTTGGAGTGTAGGAGCGAAAGAGCATCATGAACACCAGGGCAGTGCCTTCCTGCCCAGATGGTGCCAGAGCATAATGGTGTTCAATGGCTCTGTGCCAGTGCGCACTCAGACTTGTGTCTGCAGTTGGGAGAATGTGCCCAGACTGTAATGGGGGTGGGGAATGTGGGTAATTTTGCCCACGCTCCATTGATGCCCAGGACAATCTCGGGTGTTCCCTGGTCTTGAGGGCATTGTCTATGAGGAAGGATTAAAAAGACCAGGATTGTTTTCACTGGAAAGATGGTGGCTGAGAGGAGACCTGATAGAGGCCTGCAAAATTATGAGAGGCATGGACAGGGTGGATAGTCAGAGGCTTTTTCCCAGGGTTGAAGTTTCACTTACAAGGGGGCACAGGTTCATGGTGAGAGGGGGAATGTTGAAGGGAGGTGTGTGAGGGACGTTTTTCACAGAGAGAGTGGTTGGATCCTGGACCGCACTGCCAGAGAAGCAGGTGGGAGTAGGCACGTTGGTAACCTTTAAGAGGCATCAGAATGGTTACATAAATAGGGCGGCAATGGAGGGATACTGACTGAATAAGGGCAGAAGGTTCGTTTGTTAGTTTTAGTAAGGGCATGATAATCAACATAGGAGGGCCAAAGGGCCGGTTTCTGAGCTGTATTTATCATTTATGCTTTGGTCTTTTTTGTTTGCTGCAAGTAGTGAATCCACACTCAGTGACTGTAGTGAATCCACACTCAGTGACTGTAGTGAATCCACACTCAGTGCCTATAGTTAATCTACAGTCAGTGCCTGTAGTTAATGCACAGTCAGTGTCTGATGCGAATCCACAGTCAGTGCCTGTAATTAATCCACAGTCAGTGCCTGTCGTTAATCTACAATCAGTGCCTGAAGTGAATCCACAGACAGTGTCTGTAGTTAATCTAAAGTCAGTCCCTGTAGTGAACCCACAGTCAGTCCCTGCAGTGAACCCACAGTCAGTCCCTGTAGTGAATCCACTGTCAGTGCCTGTAGTGAATCCACAGTCAGTGTCTTTAGTGAATCCGCAGTCAGTGCCTGATGTGAATGCACAGTCAGTTTCCGTAGTGAATCTACAGTCAGTGCCTGTAGTTAATGCACAGTCAGTGCCTGATGCGAATCTACAGTCAGTGCCTGTAGTTAATGCACAGTCAGTGCCTGATGCGAATCCACAGTCAGTGCCTGTAGTTAATCCACAGTCAGTGCCTGTCGTTAATCTACAATCAGTGCCTGATGTGAATCCACAGTCAGTGTCTGTAGTGAATCCACAGTCAGTGCCTGTAGTGAATCCACAGTCAGTAACTGTAGTGAATCTGCAGTCAGTGCCTGTAGTTAACCCAAAGTCAGTGCCTGATGTCAATCCATAGTCAGTGTCTGTAGTTAATCTACAGTCAGTGCCTGTAGTGAACCCACAGTCAGTCCCTGTAGTGAACCCACAGTCAGTACCTGTAGTGAACCCACTGTCAGTGCCTGTAGTGAATCCACAGTCAGTGCCTGTAGTCAATCCACAGTCAGTGCCAGTAATGAATCCACAGTCAGTGCCTGTCGTTAATCTACAATCAGTGCCTGATGTGAATCCACAGTCAGTGTCGGTAGTTAATCTAAAGTCAGTCCCTGTAGTGAACCCACAGTCAGTCCCTGCAGTGAACCCACAGTCAGTCCCTGTAGTGAATCCACTGTCAGTGCCTGAAGTGAATCCACAGACAGTGTCTGTAGTTAATCTAAAGTCAGTCCCTGTAGTGAACCCACAGTCAGTCCCTGCAGTGAACCCACAGTCAGTCCCTGTAGTGAATCCACTGTCAGTGCCTGTAGTGAATCCACAGACAGTGCCTGTAGTGTATCCACAGTCAGTGCCTGATGTGAATCCACGGTCAGTTATTGTAGTGAATCCACAGTCAGTTCCTGTAGTGAATCTGCAGTCAGTGCCTGTAGTTAACCCAAAGTCAGTGCCTGATGTCAATCCACAGTCAGAGTCTGTAGTTAATCTACAGTCAGTCCCTGTAGTGAACCCACAGTCAGTCCCTGTAGTGAACCCACAGTCAGTGCCTGTAGTGAATCCACGGTCAGTGCCTGTAGTGAATCCACAGTCAGTGCCTGTAGTGACTCCGCACTCAGTATCTGTAGTGAATCCGCAGTCAGTGTCTGTAGTGAATCCACAGACAGTGTCTGTAGAGAATCCACAGTCAGTGCCGGTAGTGAATCCACAGTCAGTTACTGTAGTGAATCCGCAGTCAGTGCCTGTAGTGAATCCACTGTCAGTGCCTGTAGTGAATCCACAGTCAGTGCCTGTAGTGAATCCACAGACAGTGTCTGTAGTGAATCCGCAGTCAGTGCCACTAATGAATCCACAGTCAGTGCCTGTAGTTAATCTACAATCAGTGCCTGATGTGAATCCACAGACAGTCCCTGTAGTGAATCCGCAGTCAGTGCCAGTAGTGAATCCACAGTCAGTGCCAGTAGTGAATCCACAGTCAGTGCCTGTAGTTAATCTACAATCAGTGCCTGATGTGAATCCACAGTCAGTGTCTGCAGTGAATCCACAGTCAGTGCCTGTAGTTAATCTACAATCTGTGCCTGATTTGAATCCACAGTCAGTGTCTGTAGTGAATCCGCAGTCAGTGCCTGTAGTGTATCCACAGTCAGTGCCTGCAGTGAATCCACAGTCAGTGCCTGCAGTGAATCCACAGTCAGTGCCAGCAGTGAATCCGCAGTCAGTGTCTGTAGTGAATCCGCAGTCAGTCCCTGTAGTGAATCCACAGTGTCTGTAGTGAATCCACTGTCAGTGCCT
>NW_025190003.1:0-3314 GCF_004010195.1 Chiloscyllium plagiosum
CATTATACAAAGATCCCAGTCTGTTATTGTGATATACCTCCCCATTATAGACAGACCCCAGTCTGTTACTGGGATAATCCTCACTATTGTAGACAGACCCCAGTCTGTTACTGTGATAAACCTCCCCATTATAGACAGATCCCAGTCTGTTCCTGTGATAAATCTCTCCATGAAAGACAGATCGCAGTCTGTTACTGTGATAAACCTCCCCATTATAGACAGACCCCAGTCTGTTACTGTGATAAACCTCTCCATTATAGACAGATCCCAGTCTGTTACTGTGATAAACCTCCCCATTCTAGACAGACCCCAGTCTGTTACTGAGATAAACCTCCCCATTATAGACAGATCCCAGTCTGTTACGGTGATAAACCTATCCATTATAGACAGATCCCAATCTGTTACTGTGATAAACTTGTCCATTATAGACAGATCCCAGTCTGTTACTGTGATAAACCTCCCCATTATAGACAGACCCCAGTCTGTTACTGTGATAAACCTCTCCATTATACACAGACCCCAGTCTGTTACTGTGATAAACCTCCCCATTATAGACAGATCCCAGTCTGTTACTGTGATAAACCTCTTCATTATAGATAGATCCCAGTCTGTTACTGTGATAAACCTCTTTCCTACACACAGATCCCAGTCTGTTACTTTGATAAACCTCCCCATTATAGACAGATCTCAATCTGTTACTGTGAAAACCCTCCCCATTAGAGACAGATCTCAATCTGTTACTGTGATAAACCACCACATTATAGACAGATTCCAGTCTGTTACAGTGATAAACCTCTCTAATACAGACAGATCCCAGTCTGTTACTTCATCTGATAGACCTCCCCATTATACACAGATCCCAGTCTGTTATTGTGATATACCTCCCCATTATAGACAGATCCCAGTCTGTTACTGTGATAAACCTCTCCATTATGGACAGATCCCAGTCTGTTCATCTGATAGACCTACCCATTATACACAGATCCCAGTCTGTTATTGTGATATACCTCCCCATTATAGACAGAACCCAGTCTGTTACTGTGATAAACTTCTCTATTATACACAGATCCCTATCTGTTACTGAGATAAACCTCTCCACTATAGACAGATCCCAGTCTGTTACTGTGATAAATCTCTTTATTCAAGACAGATCCCAGTCTGTTAGTGTGATGAACCTCTCCATTATAGACAGACCCCAGTCTGTTACTGTGATAATCCTCACTATTGTAGACAGACCCCAGTCTGTTACTGATAAACCTCTCCATTATAGATAGATCCCAGTCTGTAACTGTGATAAACCTCCCCATTATAGACAGATCCCAGTCTGTTTCTGTGATAACCCTCTCCATTATAGACAGATCCCTGTCTGTTACTGTGATAAACCTCGCTATTATACACAGATCCCTATCTGTTACTGAGATTAACATCTCCACTATAGACAGATCCCAGTCTGTTAATATGATATACCTCTCCATTATAGACAGATCCCAGTCTGTTACTGTGATAAACCATTCCATTATAGACAGATCCCAGTCTGTTACTGTGATAAACCTCTCCATTATAGTCAGATCCCAGTCTGTTACTATGATAAACCTCCCCATTATAGACAGATCCCAGTCTGTTACTGTGATAAACCATTCCATTATAGACAGATCCCAGTCTGTTACTGTGATAAACCTCTCCATTATAGTCAGATCCCAGTCTGTTACTGTGATAAACCTCTCAATTATCGACAGAACCCAGTCTGTTACTGTGATAAACCTCCCCATTATGGACAGATCCCAGTCTGTTACTGTGATAAACCTCTCCATTCTCGACAGATCCCAGTCTGTTACTGTGATAAACCTCTTCATTATTGACAGATCCCAGTCCGTTCCTGTGATAAACCTCCCCATCGAGACAGATCCCAGTCTGTTATTGTGATAAACCTCCCCATTATAGACATATCCCAATCTGTTACTGTGATAAACCTCTCCATTATAGTCAGATCCCAGTCTGTTACTGTGATAAACCTCCCCATTATAGACAGATCCCAGTCTGTCACTGTGCTAAACCTCTCTATTATAGACAGATCCCAGTCAGTTACTGTGATAAACCTCTCTATTGAAGATAGATCCCAGCCTGCTACTGTGATAAACCATTCCATTATAGACAGATCCCAGTCAGTTACTGTGAGAAACCACTCCATGAGACACAGATCCCAGTCTGTTACTGCGATAAACCTCTCCACTATAGACAGGTACAGATCTGTTACTGTGTTAAACCACTCCATTATAGACAGACCCCAGTCTGCTACTGTGATAAACCTCCCCATAAAAGACAGATCCCAGTCTGTGACTGTGATAAACCTCTCAATTAAAGACAGATCCCAGTCTGTTACTGTGATAAATCTCCCCATTATACACAGATCCCAGTCTGTTACTGGGATAAACCTCTCCATTATAGACAGGACCCAGTCTGTTACTGTGATAAACCTCTCCATTATAGACAGATCCCAGTCTGTTACTGTGATAAACCATTCCGTTATACACAGATCCGAGTCTGTTACTGTGATAAACCTCTCCACTATAGACAGATCCCTATCTGTTACTGTGATAAACCTCTCCATCATAGACAGACACCAGTCTGTTACTGTGATAAACCTCCCCATTACAGACAGACCCCAGTCTGTTGCTGTGATAAACCTCTCCACTATAGACAGATCCCTAACTGTTACTGTGATAAACCTCTCCATTATAGACAGATCCTTGTCTGTTACTGTGATAATCCTGTCCATTATAGACAGATCCCAGTCTGTTACTGTTTTAAACCTCTGTATTATAGATAGATCTCAGTCTGCTATTGTGTTAATCCTCTCTATTAAAGACAGATCCCAGTCTGTTAATGTGATAAACCTCCCCATTATACACAGATCCCTGTCTGTTACTGTGACAAATCTCCCTTTTATAGATAGATCTCAGTCTGGTAATGTGATAAAACTCCTATTTAGGAAGATCTCAGTCTGTTATTGTGATAAAACTCCCCATTATACACAGATCGCAGTCTGTTACTGTGATAAAAGTCTCCATTATCGACAGATCCCAGTCTATTACTGTGATAAACCTCCCCATTATTGGCAGATCCCAGTCTGTTACTGTGATAAACCTCCCCATAAAAGACAGATCCCAGTCTGTTAGTGTGATAATTATGTCCATTATAGACAGATCCCAGTCTGTTACTGTGACAAATCACCCTTTTATAGATAGATCTCAGTCTGTTAATGTGATAAAACTCCTATTTACGAAGATCTCAGTCTGTTATTGTGATAAAACTCC
>NW_025190004.1:0-3314 GCF_004010195.1 Chiloscyllium plagiosum
AGAGTGTCACAATGTCTCTCAGAGAGTGTTAGAGAGGTTCAGAGAGTGTCACAGTGTGTCTAAGAGATTTTCAGGGAGAGTCAGAGAGTGTCACAGTGTGTCACAGTCTGTCAGAGAGTGTCACAGTGTATCTTAGAGAGTGTCAGATAGAATCAGAAAATGTCACAGTGTGTCTATGAGGGTGTCAGAGAGTGTCATAGTCTGTCAGAGAGTGTCACAGTGTATCTCAGAGAGAGTCAGAAAGTGTCACAGTCGGTCTCAGAGAGTTTCACAGTGTGTCTCAAGAGAGTGCCACAGTGTGTCTCAGAAAGTCAGAGGGAGTCAGAAAGTGTCACAGTGTGCCTCAGAGAGAGTCGGAGAGTGTCACAGTGTGCCTTGGAAAGTCAGAGGGAGTCAGAAAGTGTCACAGTGTGCCTCAGAGAGAGTTAGAAAATGTTACAGTGTGTCTCAGAGAGTGTCACAGTGTGTCACAGTCTGTCAGAGAGTATCACAGTGTGCCTTAGAGAGTGTCAGAGAGAGACTCAGAGTGTTAGAAAGAGTCAGAAATTGTCACAGTGTTTCTCAGAGAGTGTCTCAGTGTGACACAATCTGTCAGAGAATTTTATAGTGTATTGCAGAGTAATCTCAGAGAGAGTCAGAAAGTGTCACAGGGTGTCATACTGTGTCTCAGAGAGTGTCAGCATTTGTCTCAGAGAGTGTCACAGTCTGTGAGAGAGTGTCAAAATGTGTCTCAGAGAGTGTCAGGATGTCACAGTCTCTCAGAGAGTGTCAGAGAGAATCAGAGAGTGTCACAGTGTATCTATGAGTTTGTCAGAGAGAGTCAGAGAGTGTCACAGTCTGTTAGAGAATGTCACATTGTGTCTCAGTAAGTTTCACAGTGCCTCTCAGAGAGACAGAGAGAGTCAGAAAGTGTCACAGTCTGTCTCAGAGAGTGTCACAGTGTGTCAGATAATGTCAAAGTGTGCCTCAGAGAGGGTCAGAGAGTGTCACAGTCTATCTCAGAGAGTGTCACAGACAGGGCTACAGTATATTACAGAATGGGCCAGAGAGTGTCAGAAAGTGTCACAGTCTGCCTTTGAGAGTGTCTCAGTGTGTCACAGTCTGTCGGAGTGTCACAGTGAGTCTCAGAGAGTCTCATAGAGAGTCCGAAAGTGTCACAGTCTATCTTTGAGAGTGTCTCAGGGTGTCACAGTCTTTCTGAGAGTGTTACAGAGGATCACAGTGAGTCTAGGAGAGTTTCACAGTGTGTCTCAGAGTGTTAGAGAGAGTCAGAAAGTGTCACAGTTTTTCTCAGAGAGTGTCACAGTGTGAAACAATCTGTCAGAGAAACTTACAGCATATTGCAGAGTGTCTCAGAGAGAGTCAGAAAGTGTCAGAGTGTGTCATAACGTGGTTCAGAGATTTTCAGAGTGTCAGCTTTTGTCTCAGAGCGTGTAACAGTCTGTGACAGAGCGTCACAGCGTTACAGAGATGTCAGAGTGAATCAGAGTGTCACAGTATGTCATACTGTGCCTCGGAGAGTGTCAGATAGAGTAAGACTGTGTCACAGTGTGTCTCAGAGAAAGTCTTAAAGTGTCACAGTGTGTGTCAGAGAGTATCAGAGAGATTAAGAATGTGTCACAGTCTATCTTTGAGAGTGTCTCAGTGTGTAATGATCTTTCAGAGTGTGTCACATAGGGTCACAGTGAGTCTAAGAGAGTTTCATAGTATATCTCAGAGTGTTAGACAGAGTCAGAAATTATCACAGTGTTTCTCAGAAAGTGTCACAGTGTGTGTCAGAGAGAGTCAGTGAGTGTAACTGTCTGTCTCCGAGAGTGTCAGAGCAGGTCAGATAGTGTTACAGTGTGTCTCAGAGAGTCTGAGAGAGGCTGAAAGTGTTACAGTGTGTCTCAGAGAGAGTCACAGTGTTTCAGAAAATGTCACCGCGTGTCAGAGAGTGTCACAGTCGTTCAGAGAGTGTCATAGTGTGTCACAGAAATTGTCACAGTGTGTCAGAGCAAGACACAGTGTATCTCAGAGAGTGACAGAGAGAGTCAGAGGATGTCACAGTGTGTCTAAGAGAGTGTCAGAGTGTCACAGCCTTTCAGAGAGTGTCACAGTGTGCCTAAGAGAGTGTCAGAGAGAATCAGAGAGTGTCACAGTGTTGCTATGAGATTGTCAGAGAGTGTCACAGTCTGTTAGAGAATGTCACATTGTGTCTCAGTGAGTTTCACAGTGTGTCTCAGAGTCAGACTGAGTCAGAACGTGCCAGAGTCTGTCTCAGAGAGTATCACAGTGTGTCACAGTCTGTCAGATAGTGTCACAGTGTGTCTCAGAAAGTGTCAGAGAGAATCAGAGTGTCACAGTGTGTCTATGAGATTGTCAGAGAGATTCAGAGAGTGTCACAGTCTGTTAGAGAATGTCACATTGTGTCTCAGTGTTCACAGTGTGTCTCAGAGAGTCAGAGAGAGTCATAACGTGTCACAGTCTGTCTCAGAGAGTATCACAGTGTGTCAGATAGTGTCAAAGTGTGTCTCAGAGAGAGTCAGATAGTGTCACAGTGTGTCTAAAATAGTCTCAGAGAGAGTCAGAGAGTGTCACAATCTGTCAGTGAGTGTCACAGTGAGTTTCACAGTGCGTCTCAGAGAGACAGAGAGTTAGAAAGAGTCAGTCTGTCTCAGAGAGTATCACAGTGTGTTACAGTCTGTCAGAGAGTGTCACAGTGTGTCTCAGAAAGTGTCAGAGAGAATCAGAGAGTGTCACAGTGCATCTCGAAGTGTCAGAGAGTGTCACAGTCTGTCAGAGAAGGTTACAGTATATTTCAGAGTGAGCCAGAGAGAGTGCGAAAGTGTCACAGTCAGTCTTTGAGAGTGTCTCAGTGTGTCACAGTCTATCCGAGAGTGTTACAGTGTTCCTCAGAGAGTGTCAGAGAGAGTAAGAATGTGTCAAGGTCTGTCTTTGAGAATGTCTCAGTGCATCATGGTCTTTCAGAGAGTGTCGCAGAGGGTCACAGTGAGTCTAAGAGAGTTTCACAGTGTGTCACAGAGTGTTAGAGAGAGTCAGAAATTGTCACAGTGTTTCTCAGAGAGGGTCACAGTGTGACACAATCTGTCAGAGACTTTTACAGTGTATTGCAGAGTAATCTCAGAGAGAGTCAGAAAGTGTCACAGTGTGTCATACTGTGTCTCAGAGAGTGTCAGAGAGTGTCAGCATTTGTCTAGAGAGTGTCACAGTCTGTGAGAGAGTGTCAAAATGTGTCTCAGAGAGTGTCAGGGTGTCACAGTCTCTCAGAGAGTGTCAGGGAGAATCAGAGAGTGTCACAGTGTGTCTATGAG
>NW_025190005.1:0-3314 GCF_004010195.1 Chiloscyllium plagiosum
TACGGTGAGAAGGTTACATGAGACAATGTTATGTTGAATAGGCTACATTGGGCAGTGTTGTGGTGAGTAGGCTACATGAGGCAATGTTGCGGGGAGTAGTCTACATGAGGCAATGTTGTGGTGAGTAGGCTACATTGGGCAGTGTTGTGGTGAGTAGGCTACATGAGGCAATGTTGCGGGGAGTAGTCTACATGAGGCAATGTTGTGGTGAGTAGGCTACATGAGGCATTGTTGGGTTGAGTAGGCTACATTTGACAATGTTATGGTGAGTGGGCTACATGAGGCAATGTTGTGGTGTGTAGGCTACATGAGGCAATGTTGTGTTGAGGAGGCTACATGAGGCATTGTTGGGTTGAGTAGGCTACATGAGACAATGTTATGGTGAGTCGGCTACAGGAAGCAATGTTATGGTGAGTAGGCTACATGAGGCAGTGTTGTGGTGAGTAGGCTACATGAGACAATGTTGTGTTGAGTAGGCTACATGAAGCAATGTTATGCTGAGTAGGCTACATGAAGCAATGTTATGGTGAGTAGGCTACATGAAGCAATGTTATGCTGAGTAGGCTACATGAGACAATGTTATGGTGAGTAGGCTACATGAAGCAATGTTATGGTGAGTAGGCTACATGAGGCAATGTTATGCGGAGTAGGCTACACGAGACAATGTTATGGTGAGTAGGCTACATGAGGCAATGTTATGCGGAGTAGGCTACATGAGACAATGTTATGGTGAGTAGGCTACATGAGGCAATGTTATGCGGAGTAGGCTACACGAGACAATGTTATGGTGAGTAGGCTACATGAGGCATTTTTGTGTTGAGTCGGCTACATGAGGCATTTTTGGGTTCAGTAGGCTACATGAAGCAATGTCATGGTGAGTAGGCAACCTGAGGCAATGTTCTGGTGAGTAGGCTACATGAGGCAGTGTTCTGGTGAGTAGGCTACATGAGGCAGTGTTCTGGTGAGTAGGCTACATGATACAATGTAATGCGGAGGAGTCTACATTCGACAGTGGTGTGGTGAGAAGGCTCCATGAGGTACAGTTGTGTTGAGTAGGCTACATGAGGCATTGTTATGGTGAGTAGGCTACATGTGGCATTGTTGTGTTGAGTAGGCTAAATGAGGCAATGGTGCAGGGAGCAGGCTGCATGAGGAAATGTAACAGTGAGTAGGCTACATGAGGCATTGGTATGGTGAGTAGGCTACATGAGGCAATGTTATTGTGAGTAGGCTACATGAGGCATTGGTATGGTGAGTAGGCTACATGAGGCAATTTTATTAAGAGTAGGCTACATGAGGCATTGTTGTGTTGAGTAGGCTACATGAGGCATTGTTGGGTTGAGTAAGCTACATTTAACAATGTTATAGTGAGTAGGTTACATGAGACAATGTTATAGTGAGTAGGTTACATGAGACAATGTTATAGTGAGTAGGTTACATGAGGCAATGTTGTGCGGAGTAGTCTACATGAGGCATTGTTGTGTTGAGTAGGCTACATTCGACAATGTTATGGTGAGTAGGCTACATGAGGCAGTGTTGTGGTGTTTAGGCTATATGAGGCAATGCTGTGTTGAGTAGAGTACATGAGGCAATGTTGCGCGGAGGAGGCTACATGAGACAATGTTGTGGTGAGTAGGCTACATGAGGCACTGTTGTGTTGAGTAGGCTACATGAAACAATATTGCGGGCAGTAGCCTACATGTGGCAATTTTGTGGTGAGTAGGCTACATGAGGCATTGTTGGGTTGAGTAGCTACATGAGGCATTGTTGGGTTGAGTAAGCTACATTTAACAATGTTATGGTGAGTAGGTTACATGAGACAATGTTATAGTGAGTAGGTTACATGAGACAATATTCTGGTCAGTAGGCTACATGAGGCAGTGTTGTGCTGAGTAGGCTTCATGAGGCATTGTTATGGTGTTTAGGCTATATGGGGCAATGCTGTGTTGAGTAGGCTACATGAGGAAATGTTGCACGGAGGAGGCTACATGAGACAATGTTGTGATGAGTAGGCTACATGAGGCGATGTTGTAGTGAGTAGGCTACATGAGGCACTGTTGTGTTGAGTAGGCTACATGAGGCAATATTGCGGGCAGTAGGCTACATGAGGCAATTTTGTGGTGAGTAGGCTACATGAGGCACTGTTGTGTTGAGTAGGCAACATTCAACAATTTTATGGTGAGTAGGCTACATGAGGCAATGTTGTGGCGAGTAGGCTACATGAGGCATTGTTGGGTTGAGTAGGCTACATGAGGCATTGTTATGTTGAGTAGGCTACATGAGGCACTGTTGTGTTGAGTAGGCAACATTCAACAATGTTATGGTGAGTAGGCTACATGAGGCATTGGTATGGTGAGTAGGCTACATGAGGCAATGTTCTTGTGAGTAGGCTACATGAGGCATTGTTGGGTTGAGTAAGCTACATTCGACAATGTTATGGTGAGTAGGTTACATGAGACAATGTTATAGTGAGTAGGCTACATGAGGCAGTTTTGTGCTGAGTAGGCTTCATGAAGCATTGTTGGGTTGAGTAGGCTGCATTCGACAATGTTATGGTGAGTCGGCTACATGAGGCATTGTTGGATTGAGTAGGCTACATGAGGCAATGTTATGGTGAGTAGGCTACATTAGGCAATGTTATGGTGAGTAGGCTACATGAGGTACTGTTGTGTTGAGTAGGCTACATGAGGCAATGGTATGGTGAGTAGGCTACATTAGGCAATGTTATGGTGAGTAGGCTACATGAGGTACTGTTGTGTTGAGTAGGCTACATGAGGCAGTGTTATGGTCGGTTGGCCACATGAGACAATGCTGTGTTGAGTAGGCTACATGAGGCAATGTTGTGTTAAGGAGGCTACATGAGACAATGTAATGGTGAGTAGGCTACATGAGGCAGTGTTGTAGTGAGTAGGCTACATGAGGCAATATTGCAGGCAGTAGGCTACATGAGGCAATGTTACGGTGAGTAGGCTACATGAGGTACTGTTGTGTTGAGTAGGCTACGTGAGGCATTGTTGGGTTGAGTAGGCTACATGAGGCAATGTTATGGTGAGTAGGCTACATGAGGTACTGTTGTGTTGAGTAGGCTACATGAGGCTATGTTATGTTGAGTAGGCTACATTAGGCAATGTTATGGTGATTAGGCTACATGAGGTACTGTTGTGTTGAGTAGTCTACATGATGCAATGTTATGGTGAGTATGCTACATGAGGCAATTTTGTGGTGAGTAGTCTACATGAGGCAATGTTGTGTTGAGGAGGCTACATGAGGCATTGTTGGGTTGAGTAGGCTACATGAGGCAATGTTGTGTTGAG
>NW_025190006.1:0-3314 GCF_004010195.1 Chiloscyllium plagiosum
TGGGTGCTCCGGTTGCCTCCCACAGTCCAAAGACTGCAGGTTAGATGAATTGACCATGCTAAATTGTCCGTAGTGTTAGGTGAAAGGGTAAATGTAGTGGCATGGGTCTGAGTGGGTTGCTTTCCGAGTGCCGGTGTGGACTTGTTGGGCAGAAGGGCCTGGTTCCACGTTGTAAGTAATCTAATCCTATCCACCAATGATGTACAGTTGTGGCAGTTGTATGATCCAGAAGGTGTATTGCAGTCTCCACTAACCGTTCATTCTCCATCTCCTCTGAGAAACTTCGAGCATGTATCATCTGGTAATGTTTGGGCACGCGATTGAGCAAATATATGACAGTTTGTGATAGTGTGCAGGTGACTTTGCATGCGTGTGCTCCAATGTCAGCTTTCTGTGCAAAAGCGAAAATGAGTCAACATGTTCATGCATGTTCATGTGAGAGAGACAGGAATTGCTCATGTGTGTCAGCAATTATATGTGGGAAACAGTAAGTGAATGCGTGGGTTATGTCCGAAAACGTAAGCATCTGAATGAATGTGCGTGTGAGGAAGTGAGAAACAGACTGTGTGTGACTTTGAGTTAGTGTATAGGATGCAGTGAGAATTTTTGGATAAAATTTCTAGCAGATTATTTGTGAACGAATGTGTGTGTGAGCGACAGACATACTATCTCTGTGAGAGTATGTCTGCATTCCTGTGTGTCTGACATCTCCTTGAAATGCAACATTAAGTAGCTAGTCAGTATTATGTACAAACCCTTGATAGCCAAGGAAACAAGTATCTCCAACATCCTTAGTGGTTTGCAAGTGGTTCTTGTGCACTTGCCTCATGAGCCTAGATCAGTGCCTTTAAAAATTAACAGTACTCAGTTAATCCAAATTGACTCCAGTAATCACTGTGTAGACAGTGTAAAATAGACTGGTCTAACATAGGATTATAATTCTCTGTGAGCATTAAAAATATTGAGGAAGAACCAGTAGCCCATCAACAAGTAAAGATGAACGAAATTGTATCTGGTTGTACCCGTCAGTCTCACGGGACGATGGATAAGCGCCTGGGAGTCTTGCTTCAATTCTGCTGGTCGGGCAGCGTCTGCTGTGGCTGTGGAAGCCCGCACGGGAGTGGCAGTCACGACTGGAGAGACTGCACTTGAAAGCGCTGTTCTCCAGTATTGTCTTGCTGCTTTTTATTTGTTTGTATTCGATGAGTCCGCTTTTCTCCAGCAACAAGCCTCATTTTCTCTTTTACTCATTTCAGACCTCTGCGTAATTCTAGGCTCCAGCGAGAGTGCTCACTTGCAATGTCCTCCCAACTCTCAAAGTTCATGGATGCATATGGGAGCATAGGAGTAGGAGTGAGTGTGGTGAGTGAAAGGAAAGAAAAGCAGCCAGAGTAAGCGATTGAGAACTGGTAAGAAATTTTAAGTTAGCTTCTTATGTTCGTGACAAAGCTACCGTTTAGTTATGATACATAGAGAGGAAAAATATGTGATCTGTGTCAGTTGAGAGTGTTTTACTCATCTCTGAGAACAAACAGGCATGTTGTGTAGGATGTATTGATCTGTGTAGCTTGTGGCAAGCGTCTTCTGTTCAAGTGTTGGCTACCTCTTCCTCTTGGGGTTTCTCCATCTTCTTGGCCTCTAAATTAACCAGCTGCTTGAGGACTGCTGATGGTCACCAAGCGCTAATTTGATTGAGCCACAGTGAAGCGACAAGAAAACACCTTCCAGCCTAATCTGGTGTGGAGGTAGACACCATCAGTTGATGTGTCCAAAGGCAAGCTTCCGCATGACTGTGAATTGGATATCGGACAGTTTGTGGGAAATCACACAGCCCTGCTTCACACCACTGCGAATGTTGAAGGCTTCCGAGAAAGACCCGTCAATCTGAATGACGCCCTTTACGTCTATGTGGATTGACTGAACTATCCTGAGGAGTTTCGGAAGACAGCTAATCCTGGCTTGGATTTTAAACAAACCGTCTCTGATCACAAGGTCAAAGGCCTTCATAAGTTCAATGTAGAGTGTAGTATTTGCTTCTTGCAGTTTTATTATAGCTGCTAAAGGTAGAAGATTATATTCCTTCAACTATGTTTTGCTGTGCATGCAGGCCCACGCGGGCAAAGACCTTCCCAAGAATACTCAGGAAAGATATTCTCCTGTAATTTTTCCAGTTACTTCTGTCCCCTTTTTACCTATACTGTTGAAGACTCTCATGTCTTGTGGCAATCCTCTGTCTTTCGAGCACTGGTGCAATTTGTCGTGCAGGTGGATTAGCAGGATGCCCTTTGAGCACTTGATGACCTCCCGTGGAATACCAGCTATTCCTGGCGCTTTCACAGTCAGCAGGCTGTAGATGGTTTGACTCAACTGTTTTGCATCGGCAATGCATTCAATTCCTTCGTGACAGACATCCAGTTCCTTCATTTCACGATATCTACCTCTCTCTCTGAGATGCAGTTTTCTCTGGAATAGCATTCAGGGTAATCCATCTGTCTATCTGCTGTTGTTTTCTTCGATAGTCTCGCCTGTAATTATTTTCAGTAGACCTGTCTTGCTTTCGGTTGAACCGGTTGTTTTCCTGATCCCCTTGCAGTCTCCAAGGATGTTGCCAGTGTCAAACGATGACTGAACACTTTCGCATAGTTAGAGCCAGTAATCATTTGCACAGCGTCTGGCTGTTTACTTGGTATTGCGTCTTGTTGTCCGTGACACTTTCAATGTTGCCTGGGCAAGGTTGCGTTTGTGCTGTAGTCGTGCTATACTCTATGCTTCGACGACAGTCGTGAGATTACTTGAGCTCTCTTCAAGCGAGTCCTGTATCTTGCCCTATTTATTCCCGAAGACCTTGAGTGCAGTGCTGTGAATGGTGAGTCTGGAAGGAACGCATGTTCCAGTGACTTGATGTGCTTCGCTGCATTGTCTGGGTGGAGTGTCTTACTGACATTGATGTGCTGCTTGCCTGGAGGAATGGCGCAGTGCATCTTCTTTTGCCGAATTGTGATCTTGCAACAAAACAGAGAGTGATCTGTCTCGCAGTCGGCATTCTGAAAGGAGCTAATCATGAGCACGTATCTCTGATGGTGGTGTCTTGTGATTATCAGGTCTATAGAACATAGAACATAGAAGAATACAGCACAGAACAAGCCCTTCGGCCCACGATGTTGTGCCGAACATTTGTCCTAGCTTAAGTACCTATCCATTTGCTGCTTAACCGTCACCAATGGTTCTGACTCTGCCACTCCCACAGGCAGCGCATTCCATGCCCCAACCACGCTCTGGGTAAAGAACCTACCCCTGACATCCCCCCTACACAT
>NW_025190007.1:0-2482 GCF_004010195.1 Chiloscyllium plagiosum
AAAATACAACATGCCTCTATTCTTCGTGCCAAAGTGCATGACCTCACACTTTGCGACTTTGGAATGCATCTACCGATCTCTTTACATGTCCAACTCCTTCTTCAACCTCTCCGTCTTCTCAATATGACCTGTCCATTTGCCTACCGTCTGCAAACTTAGCCAGAGTGCCCTTAATTCCCAAATCTAGATTGTTAACGTTACGATTAAAAATTATAATTCCAAAACTGAGCCTTATGGAACACCATTTGTCACTGGCTGCCTTCCGGATAAGGATCATTTCATCCCTACTCTTTGCTTTCTGCCAGACAGCCAAGCTTCTACTATTCCACTACTTTGCCTCTAACACCATGGAACCCTTATCATACTCAGTCATCTCTTGTGTGAAACCTTGTCCAAGACCTTCTTGAAGACAAGGTGGATAACTGTGCTTAGTCGAGATTGCTCATTTCGTCTTCAAAGGATTCCAACAGATTTATCAAGCATGATCTTCCCTTGATGAAACCGTAGTGACTTTGCCCTATTTTACCAAACACTTCCAAATATTCAGAAATCTCATCCTTCACAATGGATTCCAGGATCTTACCCACGACTGAGTTTAAGCTATTTATTGTGGATCTTTTGCCTTTTTCCTTACTCCCTTGTTAAAGAGGGATGTCACGTTAATGGGTTTCCAGTGCTCTGAGATTGTTCCTTACTGTAGTGATTCCTGAAAGATCACCACAATCGCCTCTCTTCTCTCTTCAGCTATCTCCCTTATAACACTGGGATTAAGTCCATCTGGTCAAGATTATTTAACCACCTTCAATTCTTTTCTAGCATGTTCTCCATGGTGGTGGCCAACATACTCAGCTCCGGCCTCTCAATCACTTGAATGATTAATGTATTACTCGTGTCTTCCATCGTTAAGGCTGATGCGAAGTAATTCTTCAGTTTCTTGGCCATTTTCTCGTTCCCCACTACTATCTCTCCAGTATCATTTTCCAGCAGTCCAATGTTCACTTTTGCCGCTCATTTGTACGTTATATATCGACAGAACTGTTACAGACTTCCTTTATATTACCCAGACTTAATAATCTCCCTCCTTATTTTATTTTGTTTGCCCGCTGTTTTACCTTGGTAAACCTCCCAATCCTCAGGTTTCCCACTGCACTTTGCCACATTATATCCTTTCTCTTTTGCTTTTATGCTATCCCTGACTTCCCTAGTCAGCTATGGTTGCCTCATCCTCCCTGTACCATGCCTCTTTTTCCTCAGAATAAATCTCTGCTGTATCCTGAATTACTCCAAAAATCTCCTGCCATTGCTATTGCACTGTCTTTCCTGCTGGGCCCGTCTCCCAGTCAATTCTACCCAGCTCCTCCCTCATGTCTCTGTAATTGCCTTTATTCAGCGGTAATACCGTTACTACTGATTCTACCTTCTCCATCTGAAATTGCAGAGTAAGTTCAATCATATTATGATCACTGCCTGCTAAGCATTCCTTCACCTTAAGCTACTTCATCTAGTTCGCCTGTACAAGCTGTTCCAAAAAGCCAGCTCATAGACATTCCACAAATTCCTTTTCTTGCGAACCACTACCAACCTGAATTCCCAGTCCACCCGCATAATGAAATCCCACATGATCATTGTAACTTTGACTTTCCTACGGAACGTTCTAGCTCCTGGTGTATCTTGCACCCCAGCTCCCTGTACATAACTCCAACTGCATGTTTTCACATTTTTGATTCCTCAATTCTACCGACACAGATTCTACACGATCTGACCTTACTTCATTTCTTATTATTGATTATTGATTCAATTCCATTCTTAATAATGAAACAACTCTATCTCTCTGCTTACCTGCCTATCTTTTCGACAGGATGACTATCCTTGAATATTCAGCTCCTAATCATGATCCTCTTGCAGTGATATCACTGTAATGCCCATTTCGTACCTGCCAATTTGTGAATGAGTCACAAGCGTATTTACCTTATTTCTTATGCTGCATGCATTTCGATATGATAGTTTAGTCCTGTATTACCCGTCGCTGTTTTCACTGTCATTTGTTTTTCCTATCGTTGGTACTTAGACGGACCCTGACCACTGGATCATTCCCCGCCCAATCCAAGTTCTTCTGCAGCCCAGATGATATATCCCAAACCCAAGCACCAGGAAGGCAACACATCATTCAGGACTCTCAATCCCAATCACAGAGAGCAGTAGCTGTGTCTCTAACTCCAATTATCCATCATTGGGCGGCACGGTAACACAACACTGCTGCTTCAAAGTGCGAGGGACTCGGGTTCAATTCCAATCTCTGGACCCTGTGTATGTGGACTTTGTAAATTCTTCCCGTGTCTGCATTGGGAACATTAACTCTTTCGTCTCTCCACAGTATGTCTCTGTGTTTGCTTCGGATTTGAACCATCTACAGTATTTTTGCTTTGATTCGACAGAGAAATCTAGCAAACGTGACAGGTTTTTGTAAAAGCAGCCGTGCATC
>NW_025190007.1:2716-3315 GCF_004010195.1 Chiloscyllium plagiosum
TATGCCTTGGTAAAAACAATGACTGCAGATGCTGGAAAGCAGATTCTGGATTAGTGGTGCTGGAAGAGTGCAGCAGTTCAGTGGTGCTCTTCCAGCACCACTAATCCATATGTATACCTTGTCAAACAGGTGGGGATAGATATCAGATCCTCTGGGCATTGGACTGATTCAGTGGACTCCATTTTCCTGAGGTCACACTTAAGTTTTTATTATCAAGTCTATCCACTTTCAAGAAAAGGCCTTGCTGGAGCTTTGTTGAAAGGATATTTGAACTTTGGAGGCACTAGAATATGTCACGTGAGAGTGAGGTTAGGAATAGGAAGGTAGCACAGTTAAATATATGGCCAAACAGCTGGCAGGAGAGGCAACACTTCTGATATGTGGATCATTGGGATTCCCATGTCAGTTGGACCAAAACATGAAGGACAGGATGGACCTGAACTGACAGCAATCTCCGATATGTGGAGAGGGGTATAGCAAGAAAGACAGCGGAACAGCAATGGCAGGTGATTCCAAGATTAATTCAGGAGACACTGCAGAGGTTCATGCTGAGGAATAGAGGCAACATACAGGGAGGATAAGGCAACCAGGGCTGACGA
>NW_025190008.1:0-3315 GCF_004010195.1 Chiloscyllium plagiosum
ATTGAATGCTGTAATTAGACTAGTGTCTAGATGCTGTAGTTGGTTGAATATAATCAGGTAAGACAAATGAAATATCCAAATCCATTAATTGTAATTGAATATTGGTAACCTTAAACACGTGTATAATATTGATTGGTATATGTAAACTGTTCTTCAATTTACACAACTGGATATAAAACTGATATATTTTATTATTTGGGGAGTTTGTTGCCATCTTGTGGAAATGACTCTGCAAGCTTGAAGAAAAACAATGTGAGAAGAAAGCGCACACGTGTCATCCGGTCAGTTACAGATGCCAGGCAGTTCTAGAATCCCTATCGTGTGCAAGCAGGCCATTTAGCCCATCGAGATGACACTGACTGACCGCCCCACCCCGGTATTCCATTCCTGTAACTCTACATTACTGACAGCCAATCCATCCTAACCCGCACATTTTTTGGAGTATGAGAAAAAGCCAGAGCTCCCCCCCCCCCTCTCCCGGAGAAAACCCACGCAGACACGGGGGAGCAAAATGCACAAACACCACCCTGACAGTCGCCTGAGGCTGAAACCGAACCAGCGTCGCTGATGCTGGGAGATAGCAGTGCTAACCACAATGCTGCTCGCTGAAGAAGTGAGTTTCAAAGTCTTGGGAACTCCTGTGAAAAAAAACAACTCTCCTACCTTGAATGAGAGGACACCTATTTGTTAACTGTGTCCATTGATTTCTAGGCTCTGGCACAAAGGGATTCACACATTCATATTAAGTCCTCTCGGGATGTTGTAAACCTCTATCAGATCATTTGATTCTTCTAAGCTCTAACCGATGCAAAGCCAATTCGGCATCTCCTTGCCCCCAATTGTAAATTGAGCAGATCAGGTCTGAACCACTTTGGATGTATTTACATCCTTTCTTAAGTGAAGAGACCAAGTCTGGTGGTCTCCCCAAAACCACTGACAAATGGAGAAAAACATCCTGACTTTATGTTCCACTCCCTTACCACAAACGACAGTATTTTATTTTCTGCCTTAATCCGTTGTGGGTGCCTTTTGTGCTAACTTTATCATGTGCCCGAATCCTTCTGTACTTCTGAGATTTTGCAGCCTCTCTCCGTGCTGCTTTTCCATTGCTTCTGCTAAGTTGGACATTAAACCCCTAACTAGCATGTTCCCAACCTGCTTGACCTGTCAATAACACTTCATGTATTCATTTTGCCCTGTTTGTACTTCGGTTTCCTACCTAGTTTTGGGCCATCACTAAATTAAAAACCTTTGCACATGCTTCCTTCATCAAAACTGTGAACAGACATTGGAAAAAACCTGAAGCCCTTGCATTGTATTCCATTCATCACCTGTTGACAACCCTAAACGTTTTGACGACTTTCTTTCCTGTTCATTCAACAATGTTCAATCCACACTGTTAAATGACCTGAACAAGATGAGCTCTTATTTGAAATGATGACGATCAATGTGGCACCATGCCGAAAGACTTCTGGAATAGAAGGGGTTCCTCTGTTCCATAAGAGCTAGGAGCAGAAATGGGCAGTCTGGTCCTTCGAGCCAATTCCACCATTCAGTATTGTGGCTGATCCTTTCATGGCCTCAGCTCCACTTACGAATCCTCTCACGATAACCCTTAATTCCGTCATTGTTTAAAAACTTATCTATCTTAGCTTTAATCGCATTTACTGAGGAAGCCTCAAGTACTTCACTGGGCAAGGAATTCCAGATTCACAACCCTCTGGGGAAAGAGGTTCTTTCACAATTCTGTCCTAAACTTGCTCCTCCTAATTTTGAGGCTATGCCCTTTTGTCCCAGTTTCACCTACCAGTGGCAAAATCCTGTCTATGCCTGTCTTATCTATTCCCTTCATAAATTTATATGTTTCCATAAGATCCTAACTCATTCCTCTAAATTCCAATTAATATAATCACTGTTTACTCGGACAGTCTTCATAAGCCAACTATTTCAACCCTGGAATCAACTAATGAACGTCCTCTGCACAGCCTCCAGTTTGAGTGCATGCTTTCTTAAGTGAGGAGACTAAAACTGCACGTAGTACTCAGGAGTGTCCTACCATTCCCGCCCCCCACCACCGTGACTGATGTTAAACCCAGCAGCCTATGCATTCCTGCCTTTTGTATTCCTGCTTCCATAAGAGAGGAATATTCTGCAGTCTGCTGTGGCCATTGAAGAACATCGGATATTTTGAAAGATTAAAACTTGCATTCTGTCTCCTTCCGTTTTGAAGATACGATGATGAAGTCTCTTGTAGCATTGCATGACTCAGAAAGAACATGCACATTTCGGGCAAGTGGATCACCTCACAGTGTGTGACATTCCACTGCAAAGGGTTTTCCTTCACCTCAGCAGTCATAGTGCAATATGTGATCATGCAGTCATTCTCATGTCATGTTATACTCATGTGATGCATCAATAAGCACAGAACTCACACTGTATCTCAGCCTGAGGGCTTGCAATATTGAGTGTTGTTAATAAACTTCAAGACATCTGTCTCAACAACAACCCAGACTCCATGCTATTGGGACAATTCTGCCCCTTTAACAGTGTTATTAGATTAGATTAGATTACTTACAGTGTGAAAACTGTTATGTTGTCCTTGTTTTGTTTTTTCAAAAGGGTTTGAAAAGGCAGTGGTGCCAAAATAGTGAAGAGACACTCAGGGGAAGCCTTGTTTTAAAAAATAGTTGTACAATGAAAGTGGAAAGGCCCGTTTTCTCTCAGCTCAGGTTTTATTTCAGTTTGATTTAATATTACCGCTGTGGACCTAGAGAAGCAGCTACAATGAAACAAAGTTCTATGCTACAACAGACGTTTTCTTAATTGACTCTACTCTCTGAAACTATCAATACTGACCAGAATGTGCAGGTTAGGGTGAATTGGCCATGCTAAATTACCCATAGTGCCCAAGGTTGTGCTGGTTATGATATATTGGTTGTATGAAATAACACATGTGCGAGGTATTGGGGTTTGCCATGCTAAATTACCGATAAGTGTCTCGGGTTGTGTAGGTTAGGTACATTAGTCAGAGATAAATGCAGAGGGGAAGGGGAGTGCGTCTGGGTGTGCACTCGTTAGGCCGAGTGACCTGCTTCCACATTGTAGGATTTCTCTGAAAGGAAGGTGTTTTTGCAAACTGCTCGCTCCTCCTGTTACAGTGCAGGGCAATGCAGGCGCAGTGCAGACCAGCCGGCCGTCCGTCCGGAGCAGGTGTAGTGCGGGTTCTGCCGTTGACCTCGCCCTGACCATCGGCCCATTATGACGTCACAACGCGAAGTGGCTTTGTCAGTTTCAGAGTGAATTTCCCTCCTCTGG
>NW_025190009.1:0-1529 GCF_004010195.1 Chiloscyllium plagiosum
TTTGCGAATAGCAGGTTGTGGCTCACAAACTTTTTTGAGCTCTTTGAAAAGTCAACAAACAAGTGGATGAGAGTAAAGTGGTTGACGTGGTGGATGCGATTTTCACGAATGCACGGTCGGCTGTTGCATAAAATACAGAGACATGGGATTGAGGGTGATTTAGCGGTTTAGATCAGTAATTGGCTCGCTGAAAGAACACAGAGTATGGTAGTTAATGGAAAATATTCATTCTGGATTTCAGTTATTCATGGTGTACCACAAGGTTCATTTTTGGGTCCACTGCTGTTTGTCACCTTTATAAATGACCTGGGTTCGAGCATGGGATGATGGATGAGTAAATTCTCAGAATACACTAAGTCGATGGAGTTGTCAACAGTGCCGAAGTCTGCTGCAGGTTACAGACAGACATGAATAATCTGCAGATCGGGGCTCAGAGGTGGCATATGGAGGTTATTGTGGAAAAGTGTAAGGTGATTTACTTTGGAATGAACAACAAGAATAAAAAGTTCTGGGCTAATTGTAATGTTCTTGGAAGTTTAGATGAGCCAAGCAATCTCAGCGTCCATGTATATAAAACTCTGAAAGTTAACACACACGTTGATGGATTTGTTTGCAATGAGCACAGTGTGTTAGTTTTTATTGGGAGAGGGAATGTGTTTCAGGGCCAAACGATCCTTTTGCAGCTCCAGACATTTGTCTGGTATTGACAAACTTGTGGAGTTGCGTGCGGTTCTGGTCGCCACATTATAGGACGGATGTGAAAGCATTGGAAAGGTTGTAGACGAGATTTGCTCGGATGTTGCCTTCTGTGAAGGGAAAGTCTTACGAGGAAAGGCTGAGGGACTTGAGGCTGTTTTTTATTGAGATAAGAATTTGGAGACGTGAATTAATAGAGACATAAAATATGATCAGAGGTTGCTTGAAGGTGGACAGTCTTACGAGGAAAGGCTGAGGGACTTGAGGCTGTTTTTGATTGAGATAAGAATTTGGAGGCGTGAATTAATAGAGACATAAAATATGATCAGAGGTTGCTTGAAGGTGGACAGTGAAGGCCTTTTTCTTCAAATGGTGATGGTTGGCACAATGGCACATCGACGTAATTTGAGTGTGATTGATGCCGAGGTCGATTCCTTTCTCAGAGAGTAGTAAGGGTGCAGATCGCCTTGCCTTCAACAATCGTAGACTCACCAACATTCAGGGCAATTAAATGATCATTGGATAAATTTACGGCTTATAATGCCAAAATGCTGGTCAGATGGACTTCACATTGGTATCACAGGTCTGTGCAACGTTAGTGCCAAAAGCTCTTTATTGCGGTGTAATATTCCGTGTTTGAACTGTTCTTCAGCTTGAAGGTGCAATCATCTCTGTTTACTATCAGTAAAACAAACACCTGGCGAGAATCCAATGCACAATTTTGGCAGTGCATGTTCTGCCATTCTATAATGCAACTACAGCAAGCTAACTAATTACACCGCTGGATCTGTCGTCTAATGATGACAAACGTCTCCTGATCTTACCACTGGGAC
>NW_025190009.1:2196-3315 GCF_004010195.1 Chiloscyllium plagiosum
ATCTGTGAGAGGAAAATGTTCCGTTTTGAGACAGTGGGTTTCTGCACGAATATTGTTGGATTTTCAGATGACAGCCGTGTGTGGTCTGACCACTTTGCAATACATAAATTAAAACTCGACTCTGATGGGATTCGAACCCACAACCTTTGAATAGCAGCTTGCACAGAGATGTAGAAGTCCAGCGCGCTTTCTATTGCGCCACAGAGCCGTGCATGCAGTGAGTTGTAAGCACACAAGTTTGCCTTTGACGCATTGCGTTCAGGATACCCATCTCGCACCTGTCTGTCATCGTCACACTTTCCGGTACCTGGTCCTGATCCACTCCTGCTCTGGCTCATGAAGTGTTCGGTGACAGACTGCTGAATCGTTCTCATGATACTTAGCTTTACCACATGTTCAGATAATGATTTCCAGATAATCAATACTCTATAGGTGAAAGCATTCTTCCTAAATCTAATCCTTGTCTGCTGTCTTTCATTTATGTCACTCTGTTACTTCCCAATACAGGCTTATCCCTGTCACACATATCTATCCTCTTCATAAATTGAGCACGTTAATCGGTTTCTCATTCAGCCTTCTCTGCGGTTAGATAAACATCCCCAGCCTAGCTCGTGTACCTTCACAATGGGAGAGGTACAGCCCTTGCCTTTCTTTTCATCTCCAGCGAAATTCTCCTCCTGAAATCAGACGCTTCCAGCAGTCTGGCGATTACAACGGAAAAGCAAAGTTCTCAGAAGAAAAACCAAAAGGTCTGAACAAAATCAGCAGCTCTTGTCCATCTCTGCTGAGAAAGGAAAGTTAACGTTTCGAGTCCAATGATCCGTCTTCGGAACTGATGGGAAGGGCGGGTGGACGAAGAATGTGGAAGAGGGCAGACGGTTTCTAAAATGATTGAACTCGATGTTGGGTCCTCATGTTTGCATGGTCTGTTGGTAGAAAATTAGTTGCCGGACTTTTGTAGAAAATTAGTTGCTTGTGTTGTGTCTTGAAGAGCACAGCAGCAGACCAGAAACTGAAATGATTGCCTGGGAACACAGTGTCTCGATTAGAATGGGGCTGGAAAAGCACAGTAGTTCAGGCAGCATTCGAGGAGCATTAAAATGACGTTTCGGGCATCAG
>NW_025190010.1:0-3315 GCF_004010195.1 Chiloscyllium plagiosum
CCTGTGGCTTGAGGTAAGTCAATACTGTATATGTATAATCCTGTGTCCTGATAATGGTCAGTACAGTGTGTGAATAATCCTGGTACCTGAGGATGGTCAATAATGTGTGTCACTAATACTGTGGCCTGTGAATCGTCAATACTGTGTGTGAATAATCCTCCGGCCTTTGAAGTGTCAATATGGTGTGTGAATAATCCTGTGGCATGAGGATGGTCATAACAGTGTGTTCATTACTCCTGGGTCTGTAGGTTGGTCAATACTGTGTGAATTACCCTTGGCCTGAGGATGGTCAATACTTTGTGTGAATAATCCTGTGACCTGTAAACTGACAAAGCAGTAGGTTCAAAAATCCTGTGGAAGTAGGCTGGTCAATACTGTATGTGAATAATGCTGTGGCCTATGAATCATCAGTATTGTGTGTGAATAATCCTGTGGCCTGAGGATCAGTATTGTGTGTGAATAATCCTGTGGCCTGAGGATGATCAATACTGTGTGTAAATAACCCTTGGCCTGAGGATAGTCAATACTGTGTGTAATTAATCCTGTTGCCTGGGATTGTTCAGTACTATGTGTGAATAATCCTGTGCACTGTGAATATTCAACACAGTGTGAATAATCCTGTGGCCTGAAGGCAGTCAATACTGTGTGCAAATAATACTATGGCCTGTGAATCGTAAATACTGTGTGTGAATAACCATTGGCCTAAGGATAGTCAATACTGTGTGTGAATAATCCTTTGGACTGTAAATGTTCAATGCACAGTGTGAATAATACAGTGGTCTTGAACATGGTCACTACTGTGTGGGAATAATCCTGTGGCCTGAGGTTGGTCAATACAGTTTGTGTATGATCCTGTGGGCTAGGATGATCAATACGGTGTGTGGTTAATCCTGTGGACTGAGAATGATCAACACTGTGACTGAGTAATCCTGTGGAATGACGGTGGTCAGTATTGTGTGAGAATAATCCTTTGGAATGTGAATGGTCAATACAGTGTGTGAATAATCCCGTGCACTGTGAATCATCAATACTGTGTGTGAATAACCTTTACCTGAGGATGGTCAATACTGTGTGTGAATAATTCATGGCCTGAGGATGGTCAATACTGTGTGTGAATTAACCTGTGGCCTGAGAATTGTGAATACAGTGTGGGAATAATCCTGTGCACTTTGAATGCTCTATCCTGTGTGTGAATAATCCTGTGTACTGAGAGCAGTCAGTACTGTGTCGGAATAATCCAATGGCCCACGAATCGTAAATACTGTATGTGAATAACCCTTAGCCTAAGGATGGTCAATTCTGTGTATGAATAATCCTTTGGACTGTGAATGGTCAATACACTGTGTGCATAATCCCGCAGCCTGAGGATGGTCAATAATGTGTGGCCTCCGGTTGGTCAATACAGTGTGTGAATGATCTTATGTCCTTAAGATGGTAATTACTGTGTATGAATAACTCTTGACCTGAGGATGATCAATACTGTGTGTGAATAATAATGTGGCCTGAGGGCAGTCAATACTGTGTGTGAATAATGCTATGGGCTGTGAAGCGTCAGTACTGTGTGTGTAAAATCCTGTGGGCTGAGAATGTTGAATATTGCGTGTGAATACTCCTGTGGCCTCTGTACTGTCAACACAGTGTGTAAATAATCCTGTGGCCTGAGGCTGGTCAATAATGTGTGAGAATAATTTTGCTACCCAAGGATTGTCAATACTGTGTGTGAATAATCCTGTGGCCTGAGATTGGTCAATACAGTGTGAGAATAATCCTGGTACCTGTGGATGGTCAATACTGTGTGTGAATGATCCATGGCCTGAGCATGGTGATACTTTGTGTAAATTTTCCTCTTCCATGAGGATGGTCAATACTGTGTGGGAATAATCCTGTGACCTGTAAATGATCAAGACAGTGTGTTCGTTAATCCTGTGGCCGTAGGCTGGTCAATACTGTGTGTGAATAATCATGTAGCCTGAGGACTGTGAATTCTATGTTGGAACAATCCTGTGACCTGCAAAAGTTGAAGACTGAGTGTTCATTAATCCTGTGGCCGTGTGCTAGTCAATACTGTGTATGAATAATCCTGTGCCCTGTGAATGGTCAATACTGTGTGTGAACATTGCTGTGACCTGAGAATCGTTAATACTGCGTGGAAATAATCATGTGATGTGTAAATGATTAAGACAGTGCGTTCATTAATACTGTGGCCGTGTGGTGGTCAATACTGTGTGTGAATAATCATGTGGACTGAGAATGGTCAATACTGTGTGGGAATAACCGTTGGGCCGAAGGATAGTCAATACTGTGTGTGTTAAATATCCTGCTGCCCGAGGATGTTCAATACAGTGAGTGAATAATCCTGTGGCCTGAGAATGGTCATACAATGTGTGAAAAATTACGTTGCCTGAGGACAGCCATACTGTGTGTGAATAATCCTGTGGCCTTCGAATACTCAATAATGTATGGGAATATTTCTGTGGCCTGTGAATCGTCAATACTGTGTGTGAATATTCCTTTGGACAGTGAATGATCAATACCATGTATGCATAATGCTCTCGCCTGTGAATCGCCAATACTGTGTGTGAACAATCCTGTAATTTTAGAATTGTCACTGCTGTGAGTGAATATTCCTGAAGCCTGATGATGGTCAATACAGTGAGAAAATAATCATGTGCCCTGAGGATTGTCAACAGCGTGTGTGACTACTCCTGTGGCCTGAGAATGGGCAATACTGTGTGTGAACAATCCTGTGGCCTGAGGATGGACAATACTGTGTGAGAATAATTCTGTGGTCTGAGGACGGTCAATACTGAGTATGAACTATCCTGTGGCTTGAGGATGGTCAATACTGGGTGCGAATATTTCTGTGACCTGTAAATGGTCAAGACAGTGTGTTCATTAATCCTGTGGCCGTATGCTAGTCAATACTGTGTGTGAATAATCCTGTGGCCTGAGGATGTTCAATTCTGTGTGTGAATAATCCTGCGGCCTGAGAATGGTCAATACTGTGTGGAAACAATCCTGTGGCCTGAGAATGGTCAATACAGTGTGTGAATACTCCTGTGGTCTCAGGATGTTCAATACTGTGTGTGAACAATCCTGTGGCTTGAAGATAGTCAATATTGTGTGGAAGTAACTGTGTGACCATGTAAATGGTTAAGACAGTGTGTTCATTAATCCTGTGGCCGTGTTCTAATCAATACTGTGTGTGAATAATGCTGTGGGCTGGGAACATTGAATATTTTATGTGAATACTCGTGTGTCCTGAGGATGGTCAGTACTGTCTGTAAATAATCCAGTGGCCTGAGGATGTTCAAT
>NW_025190011.1:0-1222 GCF_004010195.1 Chiloscyllium plagiosum
AAATCGGGGTGAGAGTCCCCAGGGTTAAATCGGGCTGAGAGTCCCCCAGGGTTAAATCGGGGTGAGAGTCCCCCAGGGTTAAATCAGGGTGAGAGTCCCCCAGGGTTAAATCGAGGTTAGAGCCCCCCTGGGTCAAATCGGGGTGAGAGTCCCCAGGGTTAAATTGGTGTGAGAGTCCCCAGGGTTAAATCGGGGTGAGAGTTCCCCAGGGTTAAATCAGGGTGAGAGTCCCCCAGGGTTAAATCGAGGTTAGAGCCCCCCAGGGTTAAATCGGGGTTAGAGTCCCCCAGGGTTAAATTGGGGTGAGAGTCCCCAGGGTTAAATTGGGGTTAGAGTCCCCCAGGGTTAAATTGGGGTGAGAGCCCCCCAGGGTTACATCGTGGTGAGAGTCCCCCAGGGTTGAATCGGGGTTAGAGCCCCCCAGGGTTAAATCGGGGTGAGAGTCCCCCAGGGTTAAATCGGGGTTAGAGCACCCCAGGGTTAAATCGGGGTGAATGCCCCTAGGGTTAAATCGGGGTTAGAGCCCCCCAGGGTTAAATCGGGGTTAGAGCACCCCAGGGTTAAATCGGGGTGAATGCCCCCAGGGTTAAATCGGGGTTAGAGTCCCCCAGGGTTAAATTGGGGTGAGAGTCCCCAGGGTTAAATCGGGGTGAGAGCCCCCCAGGGTTAAATCGGGGTGAGAGCCCCCCAGGGTTAATTCGGGGTGAGAGTCCCCAGGGTTAAATCAGGGTTAGAGACCTCAAGGTGAAATCGAGGTTAGAGTTCCCCAGGGTTAAATCGGGGTAAGAGTCCCTAAGGCTAAATCAGGGTTAGAGCCCCCAGGGTTAAATCGGGGTGAGAGTCCCAGAGTAAATCGGGGTGAGAGTCCCCCAGGGTTAAATTGGGGTGAGAGTCCCCAGGGTTAAATTGGGGTGAGTGCCCCCCAGGGTTAAATCGGGGTTAGAGTCCCCCAGGGTTAAATTAGGGTGAGAGTCCCCAGGGTTAAATTGGAGTTAGAGTCCCCAGGGTTAAATTGGGGTTAGAGTCTCCCAGGGTTAAATTAGGGTGAGAGTCCCCAGGGTTAAATCGGGGTGAGAGTCCCCAGGGTTAAATCGGGGTGAGAGTCCCCCAGGGTTAAATCGGGGTGAGAGCCCCCCAGGGTTAAATCGGGGTGAGAGTCCCCAGGGTCATATCGGGGTGAGAGTCCCCAGGGTTAAATCGAGGTTAGAGTCCCCAGGGTTTA
>NW_025190011.1:1693-3315 GCF_004010195.1 Chiloscyllium plagiosum
AGAGCCCCCCAGGGTTGAATCGGGGTGAGAGCCCCCCATGGTTACATCGGGGGTGAGAGTCCCCAGGGTTGAATCGGGGTTAGAGCCCCCCAGGGTTGAATAGGGGTTAGAGCCCCCCAGGGTTAAATCGGGGTGAGTGCCCCCCAGGGTTAAATCAGGGTTAGAGACCTCCAGGGTTAAATCGGGGTGAGACTCCCCCAGGGTTACATCGGGGTGAGAGCCCCCCAGGGTTGAATCGGGGTGAGAGCCCCCCATGGTTACATCGGGGTGAGAGTCCCCCAGGGTTGAATCGGGGTTAGAGCCCCCCAGGGTTAAATCGGGGTGAGAGTCCCCCAGGGTTAAATCGGGGTTAGAGCACCCCAGGGTTAAATCGGGGTGAGTGCCCCCCAGGGTTAAATTGGGGTGAGAGTCCCCCAGGGTTAAATCGGGGTGACAGTCCCCAGGGTTAATTCGGGGTGAGAGCCCCCCAGGGTTAAATTGGGGTGAGAGTCCCCAGTGTTAAATTGGGGTGAGAGCCCCCCAGGGTTAAATCGGGGTGAGAGTCCACAGGGTTAAATCGAGGTTAGAGCCCCCCTGGGTTAAATCGGGGTGAGTGCCCCCCAGGGTTAAATCGGGGTGAGAGTCCCCCAGGGTTAAATTGGGGTGAGAGTCCCCAGTGTTAAATTGGGGTGAGAGCCCCTCAGGGTTAAATCGGGGTGAGAGTCCCCAGGGTTAAATCGGGGTGAGAGTCCCCAGGGTTAAATCGAGGTTAGAGCCCCCCAGGGTTAAATCGGGGTGAGTGCCCCCCAGGGTTAAATCGGGGTGAGAGTCCCCCAGGGTTACATTGGGGTGAGAGTCCCCAGTGTTAAATTGGGGTGAGAGCCCCCCAGGGTTAAATCAGGGTGAGAGTCCCCCAGGGTAAAATCAGGGTGAGAGTCCCCCAGGGTAAAATCAGGGTGAGAGTCCCCCAGGGTTAAATCGGGGTTAGAGTCCCCCAGGGTTAAATCGGGGTGAGAGTCCCCAGGGTTAAATCGGGGTGAGAGACCCCCAGTGTTAAATCGGGTGAGTGCCCCCCAGGGTTAAATCAGGGAGAGTGCCCCCCAGGGTTAAATCGGGGTGAGAGTCCCCAGGGTTAAATCTGGGTGAGAGTCCCCCAGGGTTAAATCGGGGTGAGAGTCCCCAGGGTTAAATCGAGGTTAGAGCCCCCCAGGGTTAAATCGGGGTGAGTGCCCCCCAGGGTTAAATCGGGGTGAGAGACCCCCAGGGTTAAATTGGGGTGAGTGCCCCCCAGGATAAATCGGGGTTAGCGCCCCCCAGGGTTAAATCGGGGTTAGAGCCCCCCAGGGTTAAATCGGGGTGAGAGTCCCAAGGGTTGAATCGGGGTTAGAACCCCCTAGGGTTGAATCGGGGTTAGAGCCCCCCAGGGTTAAATCGGGGAGGGAGTCCCCCAGGGTTAAATCGGGGTGAGTGCCCCCCAGGGTTAAATCAGGGTTAGAGCCCTCCAGGGTTACATCGGGGTGAGAGTCCCCCAGGGTTACATCGGGGTGAGAGTCCCCCAGGGTTGAATCGGGGTTAGAGCCCCCCAGGGTTACATCGGGGTTAGAGCCCCTCAGGGTTAAATCGGGGTGAGACTCCCACAGGGT
>NW_025190012.1:0-3315 GCF_004010195.1 Chiloscyllium plagiosum
TTGTGGGGCATTTCTCCAGTGAGTTGTTTAACCTTCCATTACCATTTATGACTGGATGTGACAGGACTCTTGGTCTGTTAGTGTTGGGATTCTTATGCCCTTAAATGAGATGTTAGTTCTGCTGTTTGGAATGTAACCAGTCAAGTCTGATAGCATTAACGAGTGGTCATCAGGTTGAGGCATAAATATTTCTGACCCAGCCATGTTCAGTAACACTATTATTGGATCATAGATCGGCTTGATGATAATTGTAGACCGAGGGAATATCCCGAATAAAAAGTGACAGAGTGCGCTTGAGTATAATCCTGCTGCTGCTGTGGTCTTCATTACCACATCAATGTCAGGAATTTTCTATTTAATAAAGTTCGGAGAGGTAAATCTTTGAAGGCATTTACAGGGGATTTTTGACCTGTAAATGAGGTGAGTGCATTTAAAATTTAGTGATGAAACAGGAGTTATACAGTCACAGACTCACAGCATCATGCAATATGCAAATACACCCTCCAGCTCAAACCATCCATGCGCACCAGGTTTGTTATAAAGAACTACATCTATTTTTTTCTTTTTTTGGCAAATAACCGTCCTATGCATGTCCCAATCCAATTGCCATTTAAATGTCGTAATTGTAGTCCAAATACTACGTCCTCTGATAGCTCGCTACATATACACACCAACCTCTGTGAGGACCAGCTGCCCCTTACATCTCTTTTAAATTTCTTCCCTCTCACATTAAACCTATCCTCTCTGTGTTTGGACACCCCCACCCTGGGGAAAAGCCCTCAGCTATTCATCCTACCAATGCCCCTCGTGATTTGATAACACTTGACAAGGTCATCCTTCAGCATCTGAAGCAATGGGGACAAATTTACAGCCAATCAATATACGTAAAAACCTCCAGTCCACATCACCAGACTGAAGATGAGCACAAAGTTTTGTTCGACATGGCAATGCCAGGAGATATTCAACTATTTGAAAACCAAATCACAGCAAACTTCACAAAAACTTTTATAGTCGCAATCGATGCTAGTGACATAGGAGCAGAAGATGTACTGCTATAGGAAGATAAGAATGGTGTTGAAATGTCATTGAGTTACGTTTTGAAGAAACTTAGCATCCACCAGCGGAAATATTACGAAGAAGTTAAGGTGAATTAGATTGAAGTCATCTGCATGTCATGGCAATATGTTTGAAAAATAGACAAAAATGTGAAGCCGCGTTTTCATTATGATTGCTCCTTTTGTTTTTTTTTTCAGGGTGTGTTGTGTCGTTCTAAATGAGTTGAATACACCGCGTACTAGAAAATTTACAATGGAACATTTCGCCGTGCAGTTGGCAGTGCCTGGGATGCTATGAGACAAAAAAAATTCGAATCAGTCAATCCGTTTAAATTATGCCCCAAAAATACAAAACTCCAATCAAGTTTGAATTTAGGATTTAGACAATATTAACACCACTGAAACGATCAGTTTTGGGTATGAAATCGAAAAACAATCAACAGTTGAGGGGAGAACTGCCAAGCCACGAGCATGTGCAGACGGCCAGTAAAATGGTTGTCTTGAAGGTACCTCTTTCTGTCAATGGGCTGTAAACCTGAAGACAGAGGAAGATGTAAAGTGAAGATTCGACAGCTGACTGGTTATGAAATCTGAAGTTTTTGGTAAATCTTAATTGGGGTTTTGTGGGACCATATAGACGGGGAAAGGAAGAAAAATGGGTTAGAGAAAGGAACAGTAAATAGTTATTACACAATTACTCTGTTAGTTTTTTTTAAAAAATATATCATTTTTTAGTTTAAATAGTGATTTGGGGGAATAGTTCCTTATCTCTCGAGTTTTCCAAGATTACCAAACGGGTTAAATCGTTTCAGGGGTGGACTTCCAAATTAGCAACTGGCTGGGGATTAATCCGTGTCAGAACAGAGGTTTTTCCAATCAATACTAACACCACTCCTCTCTTTCCTTCCATTCTATCCTCCACGAAGCATCTGTACCTTGGAATAATGAACTGACAGTCCTGTCTCTCCCTCAGTTGTGTTTCTGTAATACCTGTGAAGTCCCAGTCCCATGTTCCCATCCATACTCTGAGTTCATCTGCCTTAGCTGTCAGACCCCGTGCAGGTAAATGAATTCAGTTTAATTAATCAGTTTTCCCTCGTTGCTTGCTTTATATTTGTCTGCATTGTTCATTGAAATTACTCACTTCATCGTCTGCAACAGCTTCAACCTTCTTACTGTCCTTACAACTGTTCAGGTTCCAACATCTCTGCCAGATTAGTTTAAATCCTCTCGGGTAGTTCCAGAATTTCCCCAGCTGGAGATGAAATCCCCTCCTGCTTCCAGTTCAGATGTCTTTCCCACCCTATCTAACGTTGCTGACAACTTCAGGGATCAATGGACCTGTTCATTGAAGTACGTGTGTTCCTCAACACTCCCTCAGGATCCATCGTTCACCAGGTATGTGTTATATTTATTATACCTCCCAAAATGTATTAAATCATACTGAGCAGGAATGTACTACATTTTCCATTACTCTGCACTGTTTTTCATGGGATCGATATCAGACTGTATCCAGAAACTATCCGCCTCACTGTGGACTGCACCCTGACATTTCATGTCATCTGCAAACCTGCTACTGATACCTTCTAGTCTGACATCCCAACTATTAGTGTAGATAACAAACAGTTGTCGTACCGCCGCATGTTACCGTCGTACACCACTGGGCAAAGTCTGCTCATCACGAAAGGAACCGTCCACCAATTTTGGATCCAAATTGCCAATTTATCTTGGATTCCATAGGCTCTTCCCTTTTGTAGCAGCCTTCATTTGGAGCACTTCACCTGTGTCCAGCAAAGTATTAAATACATGCGCCAGTGCTCCTGCAATCTCCTCACTTCCCTCCCATAGCATCCTGGAATACATTCTCTTTGAACCGGCATTTCTTCACCTTGCTGCCCACGAAACATTTAATATCACAACCTTATTGATCTTAACATGTTCTGGTATCTCAACGTTCGAGCTGAAATCTCTGGCTACAATGTCTTTCTCCAGTGTGAATACTGATGAGAAGTATTATTTTAAGACCTCACCTCCTTCATCCGGCTGCACACACAGATTATCGCTTTGGTTTCTCAAACGTCTTATTCTTTCCCTGGTAATCATTATTACTCTAACTATCTTATAAAATACTTTTTGTCTTTTCCTTAACAGGACCTGCCAAGGATAGTTCTTGGCCATTGTCTGCGCCTCATTTTTAAGAACGCCCCTGTAGTCTCCTTCAGCTGTGTTTATTGTACTGTAATTTAATTAACAAACTCAC